>NC_048410.1:24992910-25068205 GCF_013103735.1 Etheostoma cragini
CCACACACACACACACACACACACACACACACACACACACACACACACACACCCAACCAGTCGATTTTTGATTAGTTGACCAAGATTTTCTTTGGTTGTTTACAGCCCTACAACCGACTTATCTTCAGCATGTTCCTACAAAGCATCTTTTCACCGCTACGCAGATGACACCAATCTTTGACTGATAAATTAGTCTTGCAGAATGAGGGAACTCTTAAATCCATTCGTAAGACCCATTTGGATTAACTTGATTAACTTTTTGTTATTTATTCATTTGTTTTTCATTTGTCTTCTCTCATTTTCACATATTTTGTCTTATTCTTAGTTACACTAAATCTGCCTTGTCTTTGTTTGGCTTACTGTTTGGCTTTCTGTTCGTTGTTGCTGAATACAGAGCAAGCTTTGCTGCGGTCCAGCCAAAAATCAAAAGCAAAATGCTTTTTCATTCAGTCTTGGCATTTAAAAGGAAAGTGAGTAATTTTATTGGCTGGCTCATCTTGTTTTCACAGGTTGGGCTGTCATTATGTCCGACAGTAAACGTTTTACCCATCTTCATTGCTGTGATCTGAGGGCACATCAATAGAGTGAAGTAGGGATTAGAAAGTGTCTAGAAGAGTTTTAGACACGTCCATAGTTTGTCCAAATTATCTAAACAACCTATATGGAAGATGAAATGAACATGAACAGTAGGGGTGGGAATCACCACAGGGCTCACAATACAATATCCTCAGCATACTGATGCCACAATACGATATTATTGCGATTTTAAACATATTGCAATGTTCTGTAATATATTGCAATTCATCGCCTTTTTTCCAACTTCAACATATTCCCAGTTTCTAATTATTGTATAAATAATACATAAATAATAAATAATTGTCCCTGAAAGGAAACTTTGCCAACATCTAAAAAGATACATTTCTTTGTTTGTTCATCTCACTTCAATGCAATGCAAAATGGGCCTGTCAAGCAGACAAACTGACCAACAAATATAACGGTAGGCCGTTACTTCACGTCTGTGTATCGATACAGAATTGCCACAGAAAAAAAGGGCAATACTATCAATCCCCCCCCCATCCCTTATGAACAATGGTGACATAATCCAAACGGTGTGTAAATGTATCTATCCATTAAAGCTGGCAAAGCTTCAATCTTTACCCCTTGTAATTAGCAAACAGTTTTACAATTACAACAGACATCTCTTCTTTTTTTTTTTCTTCAAAATAAGTAGTTACGATATGTCACGATGTACTTGGAATGTGTTTCCATAGGGTGCTGCATTTTTATGTTGTGTTCACTTCTCCAGATCTCGGCAGGGGAGTATGTGTGTAAATTGATCACGATGCTTTGCCATTCCTCTGCTCTTTCTTGTTTTATTCTTTTATTTTTTCATATAATATGCATCTTCTTTTGACTTTGGTTTGAGGTGTTTATCCAACAATGTGTTAATATTTAATGATCTGTGTGTGTTCATGAATGGACAAATCCTTTCATTTTTCTCTCATTTCAACCCCCTGCGATTATCTAGTTTCAGTGGCACTTAGAGATGGTGTGTGTATGAAGACAGTGGGTAGCAATAGCACGTTGGCACAAATCTATTGGCTTTTGATGTTGAAAGCATAATCCTAGGTGAATAAGTGAATGGGAAGACATTCCTCTCCAATGTTCTCCATCCGCCTCATCATCCACTACTGTCTTCTGTTCCCGCCGCAGAACCCTGTTTTACCGATTGCACACACACAGTAACACAAACATGATGATCATTTTGGGTATCGTTCTTATCATTTTCAGTGTATAATATGAAATATTGATGATTAAAGCATGATTTTTGCATGTATCTGTACCAAATAAAACAGTTCTCTGCAGGATGCTATTTGTAGGCCAGGAGGTCTCTGCAGCGCCACAAGACTCCATTCAGATTAGCTTGCGCCCTTCTCCCCCCTGCGATTTGGATATTGGACTAATCTATGTTGCCATTTTGATAACATTGTGATTAATTGTATAGCCCTTAAACAAACAAACACTCACACTCCCACCCACACACAAACACACACAGACACACACACACACACACACACACACACACACACACACACATACACACACACACCGTCCTTATACCCTTGACAGAACCCCCCACGGTTGCATCTCCCGTGCACATGCGACTGTGCACGGATCACTGGTGTTGGCATGCCAGCAACCATATAAACAAAATCAGGTCATCGGCTTCTGTGAGCTGCAGGAAGAGCTGAGCCTTGACCTTTTTCCCCTCTTCTTCTCTGGTGTGTTTACATCCATATCGGAGCCCGGGGGCTTTGTTTTTTTCGGCCAGTCGGGAGCGAGGCAGGGATTTGGGGCCGAGCCCCCGCAGAGCTGTCACAGTCCATTCCTATAGTCTGGACAGCGGGCACCACAAAGGCCAGCGCAGAAGCAGGCCACAAGGCATGGAGGCAGAGGGAGGAGAGGGAGGGGGGGTCGATCATGCATATGCATACGCACATACACCTAAAAAAGTTTTATTTCAGCATGTCAAAAATGTAATTTGTTTATTATGCCAGAAAAAGTATAAACTGGGCAGCTTCATCACAGCACCAATTAAAAGTAAATGTGGCCTTCCTTTCTTTCTGCCACACGTATTTGCTTTGAAGATTTCTATCCCATCTGATAGATCACTTGCCTTGGTGAATTATTTTCTGCATGTGTATCTTACATGATGTTTGCTTTTGATATTTGACTTTTTTCACTTGTACATTTTTCATACGCGATGAATTATAGACACTACTTTGTTCTTTTCTTCTTTGTAATCAATAACTCACAGATCTCATCAGCGCTCTCCTCCATCTTTTACAAAAACAGCAAATCGTGGGCGCCTGGAAGATTTAGATTTTTTTGAGGAACTCTGGCGCTGCTTAAAATAAGCCGCACCATTTGAATGTTAATGTGGCTTTGGTTTTTCTTGTCTTTAACATAGCTTTCTTTTAAGTGTTGAGCGTGAGCTCTGCATTTCATACCTAACATCTGATGAATGTGGCCATCAAGCCATCACCATCATTATTATATACAATTTGAACAACTTTTTCTTTTTAAGTCTGCAGTTCCAACTTGGAATCATTTCAAAAATTATGATTCCATTGGCAGCGTTTTTGTTATTGCAATCGTCTGGAAAATTAGATTTCAAATCGGATCAATGGTTCCAAATTTTTGGTTTTGTTTTTTTGTTGTGTTTTTTAGCTTGTTGTGTTGTGTGGCTTTATTTTACGTTGAAAAGCCCAGTAAAACTGTCAATCACCATTGAACAACATGTTCTTATCTGCAGAATAAGTATGTGGCATATTTCAACTCACCCCTCAAAGAGTTGGAGAAGCCGAATCGAAAAGAAAAATCTGCATTGGAATCAGAATTGTTAATATCCTAACGATATTGAGTGTGATTTAACTAGACTAAACGAGGCAGGTGTGAAAGCGCCCTAAGTGACGTTGCCAGCATGCCATTGATTGACAGTTGAGCAAGAGACCTGCAGCGTACAAACCGAAACACAAAATCCTATTTTTGTGGCAGTTGTACTGAAGAAAGCAGACCAACTTTTCAACATCTAACATGAACAAGGTTGGCGTTTTAAGTATCCCAGCTGCGCATTTTGCTGCTAATTAGTCACCTACTGTATCTTGCAAAGTGGTATGATCAGAAACATCCTTTTTTATTCCAGTTGAATGTTAAGGTTTTCATCATCTCATACCTCATAATCTCTTTTGTAGTAGGTTATTACCTCTTTCAATAACCAATGCTGTAAATGTTGTGCTGACACAAGCAAAATGTGTTTATTTCAAGCCGGTAGCTGGTAGAAGTCATAAATTAAATGTACTCTTGTTATTGTAACAGTGTGATATTATTGTGTATTGTACTATTGAGTACTTTTAAAAGACTGTCATTTCATTGTTACTTAATTTTCCTGCACTTTAAATGGTATCCACTACAGCAGAAATCTAAAACAGGGAGTCTTGGAACCCTAGGGACTCCTCAGAGTTTCTGCAGGGGGGCAGCAAATAATTAGTTAAATTGAAAAGTTGTTTTTTAAATGAATATGTCTTACCAAGAATCCAAATATATATATATGTATATATATATATGTATATGCTACACATAATAACACCATCATTATTAATTTTAGCAGTAGCGGTATCTGAAGTATCACCAATAGTAACAGTAGTTAAACTCATAGTAAAAGTCAAGTTGCAAAAAGATGATGAGGACTAAAGAAGCCACTTGATTTGCTGCAGTCTGATAATGTAAAATCTGCTTTAATTTGTCACAGAGATCTGTTGAGTGCATGTTTTAGCTCATGTTTGTGTGAAGACACTTTGCATTTGAGGACAATGCAAATTGAAGCGGCACACATGCGGGTGTCTTCTCTGGGCGACTGAGGGGTGGCCTTCTTTCCTTCAGATGAAACTGTGTTTTATAATTAAAAGTTCATCTCTCATCAGCCTGCTCCAGATGTGCTGCTAACTTGTCAGCCTCCTCTGTGCCACTGAGAGCACATGCAGCCAAGCACGTTTGTTTTAATACTTCCCACCCCATGCACTCTCAGCAGTATCTTCCATCACGCATTAATGCATAAAAACAGACTCCTCACGTTACATTTATGGCAAAAACAAAACTAGCAGACAAGCGAGCACAAAGAAGCCGCTATGTTCATTTTCAAAAGGTTTGAAAAGCATAACAAACTGAGGATCTAAGGCTCGTTTATGCTACCTTTAAGTACGAAATAGATACGTCCGTTTCAAGCTATGTAACCGGTACAGCCCACATACTACCAACCGTGCTCTACCATGGGCGTTAGGCAATACTTCAACGAGAGAGAGAGAGAGAGAACTCAATCAAATTGGACTCGCACAGACCTCTGATTCTTTCTTTGCCACCATCCAAACATTTCATTCCCATCCACACTTCTAACACAGCTGATCTGTTTGTGCCTATGCCAGGGCGATGTAAGTATCGATGAGATTAACATTTCTGACCAATTCGCCTACCTCTGCCATTTAAAAAAGAATCTTCGTCATGTTCTGTGGTCGTGTCTCTATTGAACTATTGGCTACACTGCCTTTACAATTTGTGTTAGTACTGCTCCATTTCTTCAGCAAACGTGCACAAATGCGGACAAAATGAATGCAGAGTATGGACAGAAGGTATATGTATCTAACATTGCACATAAATGATCCCCAAAATCCAAGTATTTCTCAATACAGTGCAATTCACGCCAATTGGCCCATTTGATCATGACATTGCTGTGTTCATGTCAAGAAGAATTCACTGTAAATAACAGTTGTGGCTTCGTAATGATCGTAATTATGGAACAACCTCACAGTACCTCCAGCTCAAAATCCAACATGGATGAAAAAAACCTTGTAAATACCAATTGTGGCTTTGTAATGATGGTAATTATGAAACAACCTCACAATACTTCACTCTCAAAATCCAACATGGCTGCCCCGGGCATCAATAGTAGTTAGTAGCACTTTTGTCTTTGTACACACAGTCCTGTCCAACTTATTTCTGTGGACGTGTTATAGCGCTGTTTGCATGCACCAAAAACAGCATAATGTATTGCTATCAACAATGGCTCACCTGGATAGAGCTAACGCCACTGTGAAACACGACTTTTAAATGGAGCTTAGTCAACTATGGTGGGATTCCATGTCCTGCTAATGGTCAAGGTTAAATAAAACGCGTTATTATACTTTGCTTCTGTAAGAATTACAGAAGGCCACTAGAGGGCGCTGCCTCTATAAACATCAAGATGAGCCGTTGTCTGAATCCCAAATCAACTAACCTGAGCACGATGTCAGTTGTCAAAACGAAATGCCAAGCCAGTCTAACAATCCCACTACCTGAGACTGACCACAGGGGAAACCCTTTCGCAAACCATTTCGAGAGACGGCATTGAGTCCGTTGTTGTATCGTTCCTGTTTCCAAGGTATTGACCTCTTAACATCCCTGTTTAGCCTATTTTAAGCTTCTCTGTTTTCTGAAGTCCTTTAAAACCAAAACACTTCCATCTTACTGTTGCAGTGACGGATTACTGGTTGCAGATGACATGCAAACCCTATTTGTGTCAAAAAGCATCATTACTCTTAATTACTTAATATTACATCTGGTCTGCCTGCACAGATTATTCAAGCAAAATTAGTTTTTTTCTCCCGTGAGGAATGGGTAATCCAAAATTTCATTGTGTGTGTGTGTGTGTGTGTGTGTGTGTGTGTGTGTGTGTGTGTGTGTGTGTGTGTGTTTCTGTGATGTGACTGAGTGCTGTTTTTCCTCCCTCCCTCCCCATCACTCTCCCCTTTCCCCTTCCTCCTCCCCCAGACAGATGACATCGCTGGTTGGCAAATGATTCACAATGCCCACACCGGGAGCTTATGTGTGGAAGCACAATAATGAATTTACGAGCGCCAAATGTGTGTCTCTGCTACTTGTAAATTCTAATTCTCCAAAAGATATATAAACTTTTTTATATATAAATTATATTATATATATATAAATTAGACTAATGTTTTGACACGTGAGTGCTGGAGAATAGGAAGATGGAAGCGGGGAGGCGATGGCCCCTTTATGGATCGGGCTGAAAGCTCGTGGTAAGACAGCACGACTCCTATAGGCCCTCATCAGTGGGATGTGCAGTAAAGAAACAAAAATAAAAGTTAATGTGACAGCGCAGCATGGGAAAATAACAGATTTCATCAAACAACTTAAGCGACCCATGTGAATTCCAGTCACATTCAACACAATTGACCTCTGTTTTCTTCTTTCCGTGGGTTTGGTTTAGTTTGATTTGATTATGTTTTTTTGTTACAGATGGGGCATTAACAAACAGGAAACCTGTCAGGGAGACAGAGTTGAGGCTGGGTTACGGCATGTTTACACAGAAAGCGCTGTTCAGTTGTCTGTCTCCTGCGTGTCTAATAAAACAGATTTGCTCCTATTTCAATCAACACGGCTGTCTGCACACGGCGGGTAGAAGCTCGTCTTTCACTTGTGCTACACGCATAACACTTGCGGTCTATATCCACAACGTTCCAATTCAGGGATTGCTCCGGATGTCCATCCCCTTCCTTTGTTTTGCCGTTCTAACCTCTGGTGGATATCTGAGGACTATGGTTATTTGCTCCTCAGATCTCTGCAGGGTAAATCCAGACAGCTAGCTAGACTATCTGTCCAATCTGAGTTTTTGGTTGTACGACTTAAACTACTTCTGAACGTACACACGTTCCACCAAAACTAGTGCCAAATTAGCAAGTAACTTTACAGTGTTAGCTGAAAGCCCTGAATGCATTCTATGGTTGGCTCATGGTCCACATGCTCTCCACATTGTTTATACGTTCATATGTTTGCACTGCGAAAAATGCTTCGGTGCTGCGCTTAAGTCGTATAACGCAAGAAAACGGAAAGACATTTTATGCTTAACTGTCAACGTGTTCCATTCGATTTTGTGGAACTGGTTAGAGAAAAAGACTGTAGTTAGCGTAATATTTAACTTGTTCAGGAATAGAGGAACTGGGCTTAATCAGCAGTTTCATGCATTCACAATATACTCACTAATAAATTGAAATTTGTGGGTTTTTTTTACTTCTGGGTTTTGAAAGCCGCAGCACAGTTGTTAGCTGTGTATACAGGAGATCTGCAAATGGAAATATCATTTGCCTCAGCATTAATAATGTGGTCTTTATTATTAAGGAATAGACTACACATCTTCAGCATTTCAATTAACAAGTGTTATATATATATATATATACACACACACACACACACACACACACACTGTCAATAAAGTATACGGTAGTGTAGTTTAAACAATATGTGGTATTTAATATAAATAGCACCTTACACTTTCTCAGTGTTTCATTGAAAAACATATGGCAATACATGACTGGATACTGTCTTATTAAATCCATGAAAGAATATGAAACACACATGTTTGCCCTAAATGCATACAATAATTATTTAAATCGGGAAATGTCCTATCAAAGTATAATATTAGATTAAATATCTGCCCAACCTTTAGTGCCAACTTATAGTTTTATGTTACACAGTGTGGCAGACTCAGTTCATTATCTGCTCGAAAAATATTGTTTTTTGAAAGTTTCATCCTCAGGCGTACAGAATACAGTTTAATCATATTGCAGATGAATCTTTGGGATCTGAGTCAGCAGCTGATTTTCTGTCCGGAGGCCGAACCAGTCACCAGTCTGCCTAAGATATCTGAAGATTCATACCTGCTTGGATGTCGCAAAGTTGTGTGTCAGCACTGCCACCTTCAATTTCCTCTGAGCTGCATATGAACTCAGTCCATCTGATTCCACACCGAGCAGATCATTCACACATGCATACCTCCGTGGTCCAAAGAAGAAAGAAAAGATTAACCTGACAATGATAAAATGGTGTAATAAGTTACGGTTTAAGGACTTTTTTTGTTTTGATTTGTTCTGTGGGGTATGGAGGCCCATAGGTGACAAATATCTATGATATTTTTTCAGCTGATGAGTCAACCTTTGCATGGTTTGCCAAAAAAAAATTGGTTTAGACATTCTTATTTTCCAAAAGATGATTGAAATAACTTTGATGATCCCTTAACCTTTCCTGTAGTGCCATCATCAGGTCATCATTTCATTATTGATTATTCTGGGTTATATTCTTAGAATCTACTGTCTATACAATATGACAGAATAGTAAAAAATGCCTCCCAGAAATTTGCAAGATGATGTATTCAAATTGTTACTGACCACAATTTATTTTAATAGCAAACAAAGAAAAGCCATACATGTTTACATTTTAAAAGCTGAAAACATTACAGTAGAATCTGATCATTTTTTTCATGTAAATATTTAAAACATTACAATTCAGTTCACAAGATCACAATTTTTGCAAATTGATTTTCTGTTGATTTATTGTTGGAGCTACAGTGTAGACCACGGTTAACAGGATGTGTCCCTAAGATCATGCATTGACACTGTATATGTTTTGTTATCCACTATGCGTCTGTGTGGTCCTTGCTGATTAAAACGCCTTAAATTTAGATTTTCAGACATTTTGATTTAATTTGGAAAGTTCTTTCATGGCTCTGGAAGATTGGTGTTTTACAGTTAGTTTCCTGTGGCCAGTGGCTCACTTCTGTTTCTCGAACTTGGCTCTACAGGAAGCCTGTTTTCAAGGGCTCCGTCCATTATGTGCTTGGCCAGTGCCGCCTGTTCATTTATTTCCTATTTTTCACATTTCCAGTATAATTGAGGAATTGTGTTGGGGAATAACTCGCCAGCAGACAAAAAATGAGCCATCTCTATTGACATGAAGAGCAGTCACGCTGCTGGAAGTGCTTATTCCCAGTGGCAGTGGAGGGATGAGTCCACCCATCCCCTCCCACCTTTCATGTCCTCTGCTTTGTGCATCGCAGACAGTAAACATTTTCTGACTTGCTCATATGGAAAATGTGACATTTTGCGAGAGAGATCATCTATCCACATTTGCTTTGGGGTTGTGTGTTATTTAATCACCTTGAACACATTGTTACCCCGTTCTTTGCTATGGGATCTGGAAGCAGTTAAGGACAACAATGTTAACACCTTCAGAGCTTTTAAATGATTGTTTTAAGATACATTCTCTTGGAGGAAATGTAGAGATTTCAGGGTGCTGAATTGGTTCACTAAACTCCAATGTGCGTTCCAGCCTAAGAAGTAGGTGGTGTAACTTTAGATCAGGCCATGACAAACATGTAAAGTCACTAACACACACTTGTTTTTCTCCACCTTAGAAATACGCTAAACTAGGCGTGTTGTTTCCTACAATGAGATAGAAATGATTGTACATGCACTGGTTTCTTCGCGTTTTAATTACTGTAATTCTCGTTTTACTTGTCTCACTAGATCACACATACATCATTTAAAATGGGTTCAGAATGCTGCTGCTAGGTTGCTGAAAATGTCAGGGAGGTCAAGATGTCATATTACCCCTATCCTGGCCTCTTTACAATGGCTACCAGTTAAATTCCAGATCAAGTTCGAAATTCTTGTAATTATCTACAGAGCCATCAAAGGCACTGGCATACTTCTTTAAGTGAACTGCTGAAACTTTAGACTATCAGCAGATCTTTGAGATCATCAAATTAGGGCTTACTGACTGTTCCACATACTAGGCTAAATCCAATGGGGTGCTCCTAGAGTTAGAGCAACAGAAAACTCAGATTGGACCGATAGTCTAGCTAGCTGTCTGGATTTACCCTGCAGAGATCTGAGGAGCAATTAACCATAGTCCTCAGAATCCCACCGGAGGTTAGAATTAAAACACAAAGAAAGAGGATGGGGACATCCGGCCAAAATGAGTGACATCCGGCAGAATTTACGGCAGCACTAGAGCAATCCCGGAACGTCATCGATATAGACTGGATGATTGATCTATGAATGAAGATAGATGCTCTAGGGGGTCCTCAGAGTGCTTAAAGGAGGGCTACTAGTAATTGTTTGATGGTTTAAAAAAAATTAAAGTCTGAATATATACATCAAAGGTGAACTATGCAGTGTTTTTAGCTTAATTTACCTTAACTGAACAGCTTTGGAGTGAGTGGAATGGTTACATGCCTTTTTTTTATTTGAATGGTGGTCATCTCGCTCCCCCCTAGCACCTGTGAGTCAACAGACACAGCGTCACAAAGTATGGAGTGATTTTAGGTCTTGCAAAGTTACAAATTGCTTCACGGCATTGCACACGTACGCCCATTAAGAAACCGGCTAACAAGATAGTGATGGTGTTATTCACACTATTGTCATGGTTGAGCCGGCAAAAAATACCTGTAGAGGGTGCTCTATAGAGAAACCTGTAGGGGTGTTATATAGAGAAACCTGTGGGAGGCTCTATGGAGAAACTTGTAGGGGATCTCTATAGAAAAACATGTAGGGGGCCTCTATAGAAAAACCTGTGTTGGGATCTCTGTAGAGAAACCTGTAGGGGAGCTCTACAGTGGGGCTCGAAAGTTTTGGCACCCCGGGTAAAAAATTGTATTAATGTGCATTAAGAAGCCAAGAATAAATGGAAAATCTCCTAAAGGCATCAAATGACAGATTAGACATTCGTAGAATATGTCACAAAAGTTAGATTTTATTTCCCTCATTTACACTTTCAAAATAACCGGAAACAAAAAAATGGCGTTTTGGCACCTTGTAGAGTTAATACCCTGTACTGCCCCCTTTGGAAAGTATCACAGCTTGGAAACGCTTCTTGTAGCCAGCCAAGAGTCTTTCAATTCTTGTTTGAGGTATCTTTGCCCATTCTTCCTCACAAAAGTCTTCCAGTCCTTTGAGATTTCTAGGCTGTCTGTCACGCACTGATCTTTTAAGGTCTATCCATAGATTTTCCATTATGTTGAGGTTGGGAGATTGTGAAGGCCATGACATTAATAACAACGTAAATTTTGAGGTGTGTTTAAGATCATTATCCATTTGTAGAAGCCATCCTCTCTTTAACTTCAGCTTTTTCACAGATGACATCAAGTTAGCATCCAAAATTTGCTGAAATTGTATTGAATCGCTTTTTTCTTCTACTCGTGATATGTTCCCTGTGCCACTGGCTGCAGTACAAACCCAAAGCCTGATTTATCCGCCCCCATGCTTAACAGTTATACAGAGGTTCTTTTTATTAAATTCTTTGCCCTTTCTTCTCCAAATGTACCTTTGCTCGTTCCGTCCAAAAAGTTCTATTTTAACGTCATCGGTCCACAGAACTTGTTTCCACAATGCATCAGGCTTGTCTATATGTCAATTTGCAAACTTCAAACTCTGATTTTTGTGGTAAAGACGTAGAAGAGGTTTTCTTTTGATGACTCTTCCATGAAGACCATATTTGTACAAGTATCTCTTTACAGTGGAATGGTGGAACACAACTCTATTGTCTTCCAAGTCTTTCTGGATGTATCGTGTGGTCAAACGTGGGTTTGGACTTGCTTTTCTCACAATCTTGCAAGCTGTTCTGTCTGATATTTTTCTTGGTATTCCAGATCTTGCTTTAACTTCCACTCTTGTTGGAGCACTGTATAGAGAAACCTGTAGAGGGGAGCTCTATAGAGAAACCTCTATGGGTGGCTCTGTAGAGAAACCTAAAGGGGCAGCTTTATAGAGAAACCTGTAGAGGGGAGCTCTGTAGAGAAACCTCAAGGGGGAGCTCTATAGAGTAACCTGTAGGGGGGAGCTCTATAGAGAAACTTGTAGGGAGAGCTCTATAGAGAAATCTGTAGGGGTGAGCTCTTTAGAGAAACTTGAAGGGGGGAGCTCTATAGAGAAACTTCTAGGGCAGCTATATAGAGAAACCTTTAGGGGGGAGCTCTATAGAGAAACCTGTAGGGTGGAGCTCTATAGAGAAGTATGTAGGGAGAGCTCTATAGAGAAACCTGTACGGAGAGCTCTATGGCAAGAGTATATGGCTGCGTCCCATGTCGTCCGTCCCGTCTCATGCGGTCCCGTCTCATGCGGAGGTGTGTCCAACGGTAAATCCAGAGGGTCAAAAATGCGAAATCGCAAATAATTTTTTACAGATGAAGACACAGGTAAATTTGTGACCTCATTGCAATCAATTGAAAAAACTTTAAAAACTGTAGTAACAATTTTGTCATGCATATAGTTTGCTGATTTCTGAATGTAATGGTTGTGTTAACAAGATAAATGCAGACTATCGTCTGGAATAAAATAAGCCTGCGTCAACTATCATGCTAATGAATAAAATATTTATTTTATTCATTTGCATGATTGCCGTTATTGTATAAGTAACGGCAATCATACAAATGTTTTTTTTTAACTAAATATGTATATAAGATAAATGCTGACTATCATACTGATGAATAAAAACACTTAAAATATTTGTTTGTCTATAAAATAAATGCAGATTATAGGCAAACTAAAAAAATCCTTCTGCCATCCCCGTTTCTACTTTTTAAAATAAGTCTGTGGGAATGCCTGAAGCTTGAGCCCGCCATCTTGTCAGCAGCATTTAAAGCATTCAAAGGAGTCGACGCCCTGCGCATCTGATTGCTGCTGTGTCTGTTAAGTGAAAGTGATGTGGTTCTGTGTTCACTTTGTTGTCATTAATATTATCCCTCTCTTCACAGCTGCGAAAATGAACATCACCTTTATCCGTGACATAACATAATTCATCAAAGTGCTAGCTACCCTAAACAAACGTGTTTCTAGTTTGGCTTCAGAGGCAACGCATCTCAGTCAAGCAGCTGTGTATTTTTAGAGATGGAGAAACGGTATAGGGTGCAGTCAGAATTCAAAAACTTGGCTTCAAATATTGGAAAATACAAGGGCTCTCACTGGATGCAGGGTTTCATTAAACAGACAATTATAATGATGTGATTAAAAATGAAGAATGAGAGAAATGACTGTATTCATGAGGTCCACACTTACTGCACATTCTATTAGTCTGCCGCCGCCGCCTCCACCACCTTGAATAAATATGCTTCCTGATGGGTCCCAACACTACCAGCCATTGTAATGGAGTCCCAAATTAGATGTTGGTTATTCTAGTCATCATAATGAACCCGCTGACTGGGAGCGCTCAACATAGACTCACAAATCCACAGCAGTGAATGTGTGAGCCCCCAAACACAATGGTGCAGATAATTAGGCGTTTTAATGAGCTGGACTTGGCTATAAAGCGGTCTAAAAGAGCAGTTCTTCCACATTTTAGAGGTTGTTAAATGTGCTCAACTATCAACCTCCCCAACGTGTTGAATGGGCTCCGATTCTGTCTGTTAGGTCAGGTCTACGGGAGGCTGGAGCTGGAACAACATTGCTGATTTTAATGATTTGAAGGCAGTTCTAGGAAAGCATAATGGGAAAGGAGGGTAATTTTTTAAAGAGTCTAACACAGTGATTCAGTTGGTTTAAAGTTTTGCTAGGCTATATTTTTTCCTTTATTGACAAAGAAAACTTCCTTCCAAGCTTCACTTTGAGTAATTAAATATGAAACCTTTAGTTACTTTGCATATTCATATTAATTATAGAAAATAGTATGAATAATCTATGGTGTATTAAAGTAGATAAAGACGGGACTTTATTGATCCAGAGGTAATAGACCTTATCACAAGCTACCTGCCAAGTCATAATTCTGCTGTTATTTTGGTGAAAGTAAATGCAAAAGTAGTTTAAAGCATTACAATTCAGAGACTGTAATATTGTCATATAACGCTTTACTCTCAAATGACTGTAACCAACAATCTATAATGTAAAGTCGGAAGTTAGAACAAAAGTAGTGGCTGCTTGTTATGGAGATGATACCCCGTCTTGTTGCATTGGTGTGAACTGGCAGATTTTAGAACGCTGCAGTTGCATATCTTCAGTCTGAACTGGGTGTTAGCTTACTAATGTACTGGGCTGGCACTAATGTAGCTGAGTGAACATTTCAACAGACCAGCTTGCTCAGGCCATGCAGGCTGAAGCCAAACCTGATGCTTGCACACTTTCCAGTTTTGCCTGTGTGAAGACACCAGCTTCAGCTTTCACTTAGAGCTTTCTGAAGACTTCACATTGTAGTTGACATGTCTTGTTTCATTAACTCTTGTCCAATATGTATGTGTGGAAGAAACTTTCTCTTCTTTGGTTGTGTGTGTGTGTGTGTGTGTGTGTGTGTGTCAGCAGCCAGCATTGTATCTTCCTAAGAGCTAGTGGTTTTTTAATTTTTCTTAACGTAATTTTACCTCTGTGAACTTGCTTCTTCTTGGAAAACTTGTCTCCCGGTGTAGTTAACTCTTAGTGACCAATGGCAAAAACTGGACCAGCTGTGAAGCTGTCCCACTGCTAACTGGCTTTGGCATTCACTCACACATACTCATTAGCAGACATGCAGCTTGAATAAAGGCAAGATTTGCTGATCATGCGTAGTATTGTAAAGTAGTAGTGCTGCTGTGGGTTGCTGCATCATTGGCTGTACAGAGAACCACTGATGTGCTGTCTGGACGACTTGTGCAATAATATATCAAAGAAACGATATATGTCCATGTGGTTCTGCGGATGTTTGATAAAATCACATTTATGTTGGTTATACTCAGCCATTTCATGATACGTGACATCCCATCGTTATTGCAGATTGACAGCCAATCTAAATGCAAACGTTGAAACTCAACATCAGAAAACCTTTCAGGTACTGAGCAGAATAAAAACACAGTGTTTGGAAACCAAGTCTGCATATTATATATAATTTAGTCTTGCATTGCCGGACCTTCCTCCACAGACTGCAGAGTCTGACGAGTCCTCACAGCATTCTGGGTTGAGGGCAAAAGGTTATTGGCATTTCTTTAAACTAATCACAATAGTCTTGCTGGACACAATGGCGGTGCCTCTGCTAAATAGCCCAAAGAACTTGGCCCGCCTATGAGAGAGACATCATGGCTTGAAAACAAGTGAAGAATGGCAGTTGGTCAAGGCCACACCCCACCCTCTCCCCTCTCTCCTCCTCATAGCTACAGACTCAAAAATGACACATCCTAAGGAATGCTCATTGTGGGACTGGCTGTAGTGGCTGTAATTCTGCACCAAGGCTGAATTTTGGGAAAGAGACTTAAGATACTGTAATGGGTAGGTTGGACCCAGACACAGAAACAACACAAGCACGGATGATAAACGGTAAAGAAAAGGTTTAATCCAACAAAAACACAGAGGAGGTAAGGCTGTGAGTCACACGGAGCGGGTCTGAGGAAGCTGCATACGCTGACGGCAAACAAAGTTAGTCAATAGCAAGGCAAGTGAGCAACGTGCACTGAAGACTGGCCAAGTTACCACTTAGGGGTTAGTAATGAACTGGCGCCGAAGAGGTGGCCATCCCGGGTTTATGTACGGTGGATATGGAATGATGAAGATGGGTTGCAGCTGTGCAGGAAGCGGATGGCAATGTGGGGTCATGCCTCCGGACCAGGTTCCTCTATGATGACCTCTAGTGGATGACAGACGAAACAGACAGACACACACAGGGAAAAGGGAACACTGACACAAACGGCAGCGGGCCCATGACAGATACAGTATTAGGGGACCACTAAGGTCTATATAAAAGAGACTGCATACCATTATTAGGGGACCACTAAGGTCCATATAAAAGAGACTGCAGAGACAGTATTAGGGGACCACTAAGTTCTATATAAAAGAGACTTCAGATACAGTATAAGGGGACCACTAAGTTCTATATAAAAGAGACTCCAGATACAGTATTAGGGGACCACTAAGGTCTGTATAAAAGCAGCATGTCATATCACCTTTAAGATTAAAACTTTAGGTTACATGCGTAACCCCGGTTCTTAGACTAGCATGAGTGAGATGTCTCACTATAGGATATCCCTCCCTGCCTTTCCTCAGAAGCATTTCTATCATTACGTGTCTGCTTCAGGTGGGTTCATCCCTTTAAATAGCTTACGCTACTACGTGGACACATTCAAAGTAAGCACCTCTTCTTGCTTCACCCCAGCAAGAAGGGTTGTCTGGTGAGACATCTCACTTATGCAAGTAACCTAAAGTCCTCGTTCGTAGCATTTGTTTCTATGTCTCACTATGGGATAAGGAGACTCCCATATTGCCAGACAAGCTTATCTCAGCAACCACTGGCACTCAGGTAGCAATACTCCAGCAATGGCCCGTCCTGCACGTGCCGCGCTGGGCGCAGAGACGTCCATAAAACTGAACAAAAGTGAGAAGTGAAGACCAGCATGCCACTGCACAGATGTCCTGGATTCAACGCCTTTAAATAAGGCCCAGGATGCAGCAACGTCGGAAGTGAAGTGAGCATGCAGGATCTGCGGGGCAAGCAAACCCTGACACGTGTAGGCAGAGAGCAATGGATTCCACAACCCAGTGAGAGAGCCATTGCTTTGTCACAGGCTTGCCTCTGGGGGCTAGCCCAGAACACAAATACGTGGTCATTCCGTCGAAAACTCGTAGTCTTGTCCATGTAAATGTGCAGAGCACAAACTGGACACAGCGCATGCAACCACCATTTCTCTGAGGAAGAAAATGGCGGGGAAGAGAGCGCAAAGGGGTACATGGGAGAGCATGAGCCAACCACCTTGGGCACAAAGGCAGGATTAGTTTTCAATAACACTCTGACACGCCCCGGGGCAAACTGAGTGCATGATGGATGCTTAGAGAGTGCATGAATGTTGCTAACCCGTTTTGCAGACACCAAGGCCAGCAGCAGCACTGTCTTCAAAGATAGATGCTTCAGGTTGACCTCTTCCGTTGGTTCAAAAAGAGGGCTAGCAAATCCACTGCCAGTTCCCATGGGGGAGTCAACGGCTTAGAAACAGAGAGCAGGCAACGTGCCATTTTCATAAAACGGCAAACCAAAGGGTGTTGGCTGGCTGTTTTACCCTCAAACCCCACATGACAAGCTGCAATAGCAACCAGGTACACTTTTATGGTGGAGAAGGCTTTATGGTTGTCAATCAAGTGCTGCAAGAATGACAAAATTGTGCCAAAAGGAACTGAAAAGAGACACGTCCCTCCCTGAGACATCACTGGAAGGTGGTGGAAGAGGCCCTGGCACTCTGAATAGTGTTACTTACATACGATGGGAGCCTGACTGCAGGTACAGTGCTGAATAAAAAAAGAAAAGAAAGCAGGCACAATGCCTGCATGAACCATGGGCTTTAACAACCAGGTGGGCGTGTTCCAGCCCGAGGCAACACGAGCAAACCTGGTGTGTCTCCCTGCTTGAAATTTTGTTTCCACAATTGCAAAGTTGAGCCCCTTTGTGTCCTTTGGTGTGAGGGACATCAGAAAACATCTTCGTTAGCTGGAGTGCTAACCATGAAGTTACTGGGCAGTGTCTGGTGTGCTAACGCACAGAAATAGTCTCACTGTGAAATGGCTAGGCTGGTGATAAAACAGAAGAGTCGAAGCGTGTCAAAGGCAGCTAGCGTCCAGCGACGGAGAAGTTCACCTAGGATAGTTCCTATCTGTCAACAGTTAAGCTAGCTAGCTTGCACAACAGAGAGACTGTAGGCTCTGAATTATGAAAAGGGTTTAGAATGGTGTGCACGTAGCTTCCACTGCTTTATAATCTATTTGAAAATAAATAAGACCATGATTTAAAAATGAATTCTGCTGTATCTAAAAAGACTTGTAAGTTGTGATTGAGGCCATCTATTTGTTTACTGAGATAATAAATCAAGTGAGAAGTAGGCTCATTTTCTCATAGATTTCAATAAAAACTAACTTCTTTTTGGAGTTAGTGGAGTCGCCCCCTGCTGAAAATTAGATACAATGCAGTTTTAAGGAGCCTCTGGGTTGGCTTCACTTTTTTAAACCCAGACGCTGCTGCTTGATTTATATCTAATAATTAATTAAAATGGTAACACTTCATTAAATGGTAAATAAAAGGTCATGACTTTATGCATGAAAAAACATGAATTGATTAATATAGTACTTCATTAACTATTATTATTATTATTATTATTATTATATCATTGATAACTTAAAGCAGGAACAACACTTTTAATTCCTTCATAAATTAAGGTAATTCAATCATCATGATTTCTGATTGGGTAAATCTGTAGTTATAGTGACAGGCTAAAGAAACTTCTAATCGTGATTAAATAAACATTAAATTACAGTTTGCCTACCGCCCACACTGCTCTATCCACTACACTGCACTTTAGCTTGTAACACCTGGAGAACAAGAACTCTCTTGTGCGGATGCTGCTTGTTGATTACAGCTCGGCATTCAACACCATAATCCCTCAGCATCTGGTCAACAAGATGAGCTCAGACGCCCTGGGCATAAGTTCTCCTCTTTGTAACTGGATACTGGACTTCCTCACAGACAGGCCTCCGTTTGTGCGGGTAGGGAACCACACATCCACCACCATCTCACTGAGCACTGGCTCCCCGCGGGGATGTGTTCTCAGCCCTCTTCTCTTCACACTGATGACTCATGACTGTTGTGCAAGTCCAGCACCAATCACATCATAAATTACGCGGACGACACGACAGTGGTGGGTATTATCCAGGACGGAGATGAGCGGGCATATAGGGAGGAGGTGAGACTTTTTGCAGACTGGTGCAGGATAAACAACTTAGCCCTGAACATCGAGAGATCCAAGGAGATGATGGTTGACTTCAGGAGAAATAGGCCCGTGCATGCCCCGATTCACATCAATAGGACCGCTGTGGAGGTTGTAAAACACACAAAGTTCCTTGGGGTTCGCGTGGCTGACAACCTGACCTTGGACCTGCACACCTCCTCCCTAATCAAAAAGAAACACCAGTGTCTGCACTTCCTGCGGTGGTTGAAGAGGGCCCACCTCAGTCAAACCATCCTGACCAGCTCTCCTCCTAGCAACTGAGCTGCCACCTCTGTGGGCAGGGAGTAGGGACCAGGGTTAGTGGTTTAGAAAGGTGGGTGGGTTAAACAACCAAACCAAATAACCAAAAACAGACAGATCCCAACCAGTTGTGGCTGATGGCCCCCCACCAAGAATCAGGTTCTATCTGAGGTTTCTGCCTGTTAAAAAGCACCGCTGTCCCACCAAATGCATGCTTTTGGCAGGAAATGTTGGGTCTTTGTAAATTATAGTTTGTTCTAGACCTACTCTATATGTAAAGTGTCCTGAGATAACTTCTGTTGTGATGTGGCACTATAAATAAAATGGAATTGAATAGAATTGATTTCTTCTTCATAACTTTATGTTTGTGGACCTTCAAACAACTTGCTGACCTGGCCCATCTTTAACATTGATTATTGGATGAATTCATGCTTTTTCATGCATATATCGATTCATGATAATTCATCTACCATTATTATACAGTGTTACCATTAAAGTAATATAATAACCAGTAATATGATAGTTAGTGAGTGAATCGCAGGTGTACTTGTTTAACTCCGTGCCCAGTGTTGCAGATGCCAGACGGCTGAGCTTTGTGGCTTCCCGTCACCAACTAGACAGTGAGTGAGCTGTCTGTGCGGCATCTTTGTCAACTGTCAGCAGCAGGGAGATCCGGCCGAGCAGAAAGACCCGGGGTTATTGAGTCCTTCTGATAGTGTCAGTGCACAGAGAGCTTGTAATCTGTCTCCCCAGCCCCAGCCCCAGCCCTCTCACCCAATCTCCCTTACTCCTCTGCCCGCTGGGGTTGACAGTTAGTCACTAGAGAAGGCCAGCCCTCTCTGATGACTGGGTTGACTTAAAGTCTTTCATTTACTCGTCTAAGATGGCACAAGTAGGAATGCATGAACCACCCAGCAGTTCTCAGATAACAGCCGTTGATTGTAGGATTATTCACACTGGAAAGGGCTTCCATTTGGGTGAATGATCACAATATTCAATTTGGGATGGGCTGGGATGCGACAGGTCTGCCTAAATCCACCCGGAGACTGTATTTTTTTTAATCTGGCACTTTCATTTAACTTATTTAACAATGCCATCTTTTTTTCCATTGGTATTTGTTTTATTTTTTTCCTTGCTCATTTTCTGGTTGATATAACAATTGTTATCATGTCAAGCACTTTGTGACTTAAAAAGGTGTCTCTGTAAAAGGTGCTATATCAAATAAACTCTAGTCTTATTCTTATTCTTATTCTTATTATTATCATTATTATTATGTGTTAAGTGATGTGTTAGTCCTTTTGCAAAAAAGTCTTTGAGACCTAAGAAACATTAGAGACATTAGCAAGGGTTACATTTAATCAAAAAATGTGCCATTAAGACAGCAACAGCAGCCAAATAAGTGTTCTCAGGAAGCCATGCAGACCAACGGGAAACAGCAAGACATTAACACATCAACAATATCCACATTCATTGCATCTAGCCACGCAAGCAACAAAACAGAGCCCAGCAATAATGGTTGGAGCCATTTTCTTTTAACACGCAGACAATCAGAGAAGCAATAAGCAGTGAGACCAATACATACAATACAATAATAATGATGGAGATCTTGACAGAATATGAAAAGGCACAATTCCTGTTAATAAGATGGCGAATTAGTCAAAGTACAAGTGAATATTTCACACATAATCAGGCAATGCATAACCTTTCTGGTCCTAAGCCCTTTTCCTGTTTGTACTTTATTTAAATATCAAACCATTTATTATTCTTTTTTCTTCACTTTTTATATGTACATATTTACATACATACTGTACATGCATACACACTTACACACACACATATACACATACACACACACACACGCAAATACACACTTACAAACACACAGACACACACAGACACACACACATACACACCTATATACATACACACTTATACACACATATACACACACAAACACACACTTACACACACACACATATAAGCTTTTACACCGAGAAATACTTGCACATATACACACACTTATATACACATTTACACACACACACACATACACTTACCTACATACATTCACATGTTGTCCCAGCTAGCAGTTTAGGGTCATCTACTCAACAGCCAATGACACCACTTCACTGTCTGAAATAGACATCCTCCCCATTTTCAAGATTGACAGTATCTTCATTTTAGGTCAAATGGCCTTTTGAATGGCAGCTAGGAGCACTTCTATGATAGAATCAATCAACATTTTTAAACCACTAAGAAGGCTTGACACAACATGGCACTTTGCTCCAAGTATCACCAGGGGCCCTACACAAGAACTCAGCATTGAGAACATTGTTTGTGTACACAGAGTTTACTAAAAAGAGGTTTTAAACAACTCCCTTTAGCAGTGGGAAATGTCATTCTTATTTGAGGTCCCTTTTTCAACTACAAGGTCAAAATTGTTTTTCACTAACGATAAAACAATTTTACTCTCCTCTCTGTTATGTTGCATTCAGAGATGGTAGCGCCCGGAAACAACAACAACTGCTAAAGTAAGTCATTCAAGACCTTTCTTTTTATTAAACTCTGTGCAAACAAACACTGGGCTCGACGCTGAGTTCATGTGTAGAGCCCCTGGGGATTCTTCCAGCAAAAGGCCTTCTTGGTGTTAGTAAAAATGTTGATTTTGATGCTATCATAGAAGTGCCCCTAGCACTCCCATTCAAAAGGCCATTTGAGCAAAAAACTAAAATAAGGTAAATCTTAAAAGTGGGGCTTTCGTCCAAATTATGCTTTTAAACTATAGTTTGACTCTGGTACATTTACAAAAAGACCCTAGTTTGCATTTTATCGAGAGGTACGCTTTAACCCTCAAAAGCCACTGCAGGTTTCCAGTACCCGGCAGCAACGTTAACATTAGCAGTATTCTGAGAGACATTATAATTAGGAACTGTTTAAGGGGACACTTCAGCCAAAAGCAAATGAGCAGCAACTTGAGCCATTGTACTGACTGTTCATGTCCAGCATAGGTGTGTTTCTGTAAATATTACATCGAAACAGGATTGTATTGTAAAGTATTTTTATTTTGTTACTTTGTACACTAGACAGTGGCAGTAGGCAATAGCTCAGTCCGTTGGTAGTTTGCCGGTTCAAGTCCCCGTGCGGAAGTATGGAGTGTGTACTGGTAGCTGGAGAGATGCCACTTCACCTCCTGGCATCTGCCAATGTGCTCTTGAGCAAGGCCCCGACTACCCAGGGCGCTGGTCCAGCACTGGCAGCCCAGTCCCATCTCTCCATTAGTGCTTATATAGGACCTGAGCTTGTGTGTGTATTTCAGACCTGTGTGTAACAACAGAGTGTAAGTCATACAGCATACATTATAAATTATTATTACAGACTGTCAATAAAGGCAGGAACTCTTGTCCTGGCGGTGCACTAACTCCGTGCTTCATATAACAGTATCTGTCAATCAAGGTACAGAGAGGTCTGTGTTGGTGTGATCATGTTGGTTGCAAAATCACAAGAGGCCCAGTATCTCCCTGGGTTCCCGCCCCTAACTTGTCAAATGTCAGGCCAATTTGCGAGAGCAGAAATCGAGAGAGCAGAGCGGCTTCTGACCTGAACGTATATTCCCTCCAGTAATCACAACCCATTCTCAGCGTCTCTTAGCGTCAGATACCAACTGAAAAAATCAAAAATCAGCCTTTAGCGCATGGTTTGCCCAATTCCTTTCCTTCAAGGGCCAAAAATGAATCAGGGTTGAGGGCCGTGGGCCAAAACTAAACGTTTTGAATTGAAATGTTTTACATATCATGAATTTGAAGTTGAACACATATTTAGGAATAATAAAATACATATTCATAAATATAAATGCTGATTCTGGCACACAGTTTTAGCAGCCACAGTAAGACACTGTTTCACAAAGTCACCACGTGAATGAGTTTGTCCACTTTTCACAATTAATATGCTAATTCTAATTTTCTTGTTCTGTTGACGTCTGAAGCAAAGTACGTTGTTGAGAATCTAAATATAGTAGCAGGTCTCCTGCCTTGACTTTTTGTTTCTTTATACTCACTGTATCTTGAGAACTGATGCAAATGTTTCAATGATGATGGAGATTATATTCTTTAAGAACAGCCACTCTGTTTGTCGATTTCAGTAAAAATATACTCGTGTTTCAGATCTTTTTTTAAATTTCTCTTGTCATTGTGCTTTGTACTTAGCTATTAGCTTCTCTTCAGCCATCTTCTTCACTCTTGTCATCATAAACATCTGTGCAGCGCCACCACATTGCCCTATCTAAACCAATGTTAAACTGTGAACAGATAGTGAACTGCAGCCAGTCTTTGAGTTAATAGAACGTTAAGACAGAATGAAATTCTGACCAGCGCATGGGCCAAACAAAATTGTTCATGTCCCGTTCTTATGCCGCATATCAGTCAGTACATCCCGGCCCAGAGCGGAAAAAAGTGCGGGCCAAGAGTCCCGCCACTAAAGGAGACTTTCATGCTTGCAGCTGCCTGTACAGCTCTCGGTTGTTGAATTAGTGCATATCATATGTGTCGTAGTTTATAGTTTCACACGTATATGCAATCTTGAGCATGTTTTATCACGGTCGCAAAATCTGACAAATCTGACGCCATTTTAAGGGTTGCAAGTTAGGAGTCGTATCATGCTTCCCTGATTTTACCTTTCAATGAGATGCAGTGGTTGTGTTGGAGCTGTCTTATTCATTGGGTTAGGGTTTGGGATTCTTCTGCTCCCCAGATATTGTGTCAGACACGGAGGTTCCTTGTGTCGTCCCAAAGTTGTAGCATTTCCTGTAACACTGAATAGCCCTGTGAAGATAAATCATTTAACATTAGAACTTCTGCCAAGTCTTTACCCTCCTACGCTGTAATAGCATGTGTGACTCATCGTTATTTATGTAGCAAGCAATATTCTCTGCTTTTATTTTCTCATATCCATGTCAACCCTATTACAGTAAGTGCACACTTTGGGAAGTCTAATGAACTTTAATCTCACACACACAAACACACACACATACACACACACATATATAGTTTGGGTCATTGTAGGACATGGGTTCCTGAGCTTATTGTGTGGGAGTGAGCAGTTTGTGTTGTTGGAGTTGGTGCCATAACAACAGCAACAATGGAGCAAGACAGTAGGAGAATTCAATGAAACCTTCATGTATAGTCATAAAAGCACACATTTTACAATTATAGAAACAAAACTAAGAATGAAGAAAGAAAGAAAAAAAAGAGTTTTATGTACAAATTATTTTGCCATGCAGTTAAACAGCTCTCGTTCTGCTACTGAATCTATCCAATCCCTCATTTGTCAATTTCTTTATTTTTGCATATCTTTAAAATGGGTAGCAGCAAGTATTGTCTTTGAAGAAGTTTCTCCATGGCCAGTCATCATCAAGCTACTTGTTATGAAATTAAACTTGAGCCAATGATGACTTCTTACTTCTTGCTTTATCTTTATGGACAAAACTAGACATGTGAGGACGCCATCTTGAGCTTTGGGGAACACTAATGTACATGTTTCACCATTTTCCAACATTTTTATGAAAATAACTTTTAGCTGCAGATGTTAATTTATATTTGGGTCACTTTGATAGATGCGGTTTTCAGTAACGCCCCCATAGTACAGTTCAACACTGAGATTGCAGTCCTCACCAATAATATGCACACAATAAGGTAGTACAAGTAAGAAAATAAGTAAAGTATGTGCTGGTTCAACAGTTTGCTTCCCACAAGTTGGAGAGGAAATCATTTATTCACCCAGCATCCTTTGGCAACCTCTGTATGTGGACAAGCAAACCACATCTGCAGTGAAGGTCAGCGCGCACTTTACAGAGATAGGTCAAGAAGAGAAGTTACGCTCACTCCTAATACTTTGTGGTTCCCAAGTAATCTGTAGCTATGCGCTTTTGTCTGCATAGTGGGCAGTGTTGCTTCCATAAATAGAGGGAAGTTGAGCCCGCTCCTCTAACCTTTAGACCACCACTGCCCCCATTTTGCTGAAGTTCAAGCTTCAAAAGTGCTTTTGCCCGACAGACTGTCTGTGTAGTGTTAATTAAAACGACTACATCAGCGTGTGATTAGAGTTTTTATGGGTGAAGTCGAGGGTCATAACTTGGATCACCACAGGGCTCCAAACTTTCTTTTAATGTCCCTGCTGAAGTTTAACGACTTGCCACCTGTACTCCTGCCGGAGCTCTTTTTCTGCTCGTAAAGATCTTTTGCACTTCCATTCCTCAGACGCACAGACACTCATTAATGGTACAAGTCCATATAGGCTATTTTTTACGGCAGGGATCGCCCCTCTACCCAGCATTAGGCGCTTTGTAGGCTTGACACTATTAGTTGTCAGTTTCTCTTAAATGACTGCTGAAGATTAAGGAAAACAGGCTCCATCCTCCCTCATCCCCCATGGCTGCACCTGATTAGATGAACGCGTCACGTGGGTTGTCTCCAGTGTTTTTTAAAACGGACGTAAATGGCGGCTTATTTGGAAACTGTCTTCTATTTCCTGACAAAAGTTCACCGGATTGTGTTTCTGAAAACAATTTATGCAACAAAGGCCATGCAGCTGCTGAATATTCTTATATTTAGATCGGCAACAGGGTGCACATGTTCCACCAAAACAAGTTCCTTCCTGAGACTATTTAGCAGAGTCACCGTCGCTGCGTCTGGAGCTTAGCGCCGCCCAAGATGATTGTGATTGGTTTAACCCGCATGTTGTCCTTGGGTCAAATAGACCCGTTTTCCTATATCAATGTTCTTTTTAACTACCCAAAACAACATGATTGATTCCACACAATGCTCTTTGGCAAGTACAAGTCTCTACTTTATTCAATTTTATAGCATTTGGAAAAATAAATTGAAGTGGTTTTGAAATACTATTGAGTAAAAGTTGACATATTCCTTCTACGATTATCCATCAACATCCATTCCTTTAATTTTAGTTGAAATAATTCCTAATTTCTGCTTTTCTTATTTAAACATTAGGTATAATTTCCTAAAAATTAGGTTTACTGACCGTAAATTCCCAAAATAACTGTAAAACTAAAGTAAATAAGTTAGTGTTAAGCAGTGTAAAACGTCAAAAAAGTGACAAATATTAGGCAAAACCCTAAGAAAATGTTAAAAACATTCATAAAAAGCATCAACAAAAGTGTTGATTTTCAATTTTGATGAGAAGACAACACAAGGGTTAAAGAAAGGAAAACAAGCCAGAGTGTTTGTTGCTCCGACCCAGGAGTGGATGTGTGGAGGAGCCAGAGCTGACCTCACAGCGCTGTGAAGATCTGGCATCGGGAGACTATTGGTGAGGTGATTGGACTACTTGGCTCTCTGCTTTATTTGCTTCTGCTTGTTTTTATCCTCTTCATTTAGTACAGCTCTGTTCTGACGTTTTTGATTTAAGGTTGATTGCTGTGTAGTCCTTGCATTTAAATCAATCATTGTTTTCATTTCGAACTGTCTAATGGGCGTCCCACAGTCTTGGTGGCCTGTGAAGAACATGTACTAAAGGAACAGATTTATTGCAGATTTTTCTGGGTCATTTAATAATGAAAGCAGCACATGATGAGCGGGTTGTGTGGCTGACATGTTTGTTGTAATGCATGCCAGGCATGCTAGTCACTCTGCCTGTTTAATATCAGATATTTTCAGCCTGAAGCTGCACATTATACACACACACACACACACACACACACACACACACACACACACACACACATTTATTGTCATTGAACAAAGAAATGCAGTTTATTCTCTCATTATCTTGGCAGATGTTACAGCCTGCATCTTCACATAAAAAATCTGAACATTGCCCATCAACTTTTGACTTAGAAAGGTATCGAGAGAAAGTGCAAAATAAATAAGAAGCTACATTACATAATTAAAAAGCCCAGAGAAGGAAACATTAAACCGGAGGTAATATAGAATAAGACAGGTGTAAAAACACAAGCTAAAGGAGACAACATGCAGACATGGAGCCTGGGATTGATTCAGAACCTTTGAGTGAAGGACAACCTCTTGAGCCACCCAGGAATGAATGAATCCAACCACAGTGAATTTATTGGGATTGTTCTGTTAACAGCATCTTATTATTCTTTATTCTTTTGTCAATTTGAAATGAAAATAAATGAGAACAATGTTTATTGCCATGTATGTTTTCATATGTAAGGAATTTGCCTCTGTGTCTGGTGCATAATGCACATATTTTAGGAAATAAACACAAAAGCAAAGTAATACACATGTTTCTTAAAATGTATCAATGTTTTATTCATTGATTTCTTACAATCTAATCCTGGCTGTGTATAAAGCGGGTTTGAATTAACAAACTATTGTTGCATTGTTGCATAAAATAGTAATACTAATGCCACTAGTATGGCTACAAGCAGGTAAAGAAAAGGTTTTGATTAAATGCCATGGTAACTGTTTACTGTGGTACAGTGTTAAACAGATTCATCTCCCGCAAGTAGCAATTACATATGTTTTGTATCTCTTAGTTATTAATGTGAGCCTTTTCTTTGGCGGTAACTCAGCTCTGCTTGCAGACGTTTTATTGGCAACCCCATGGAGTGTTGCCTCTTATTATTAGAACATCTTTGGTTTTAGTCCCTGAAAGAGCACATGTTTAATGTTCGTGGGTTGGGACTCAGCTCCATCTTGTCTGTAACACTAATAGACAGCTAGGATTTTTCCCATTCCTTTACACCAGTGCGTCATGTAATGTAATGTAATAGGCGCCAATCGTTTCTGTCAGCTTTGTGTGGTACAGCTCTGTGCTGCCTTTGTGGCTATAGGACATCAGAGTATGATCTTATATGAACTCTGTACTGCAGCGTTATAAACTGGTCTTGTTATGCACTTTAAAGTCTTCATTAAACATTATAGTTTATTTTTAATCTGTTGAACATTGTTTATTTCAATGATGTGATTTTTTTATAACAATAACAACAACAATTGTAATCATCAAAAAATTTGATCACAAAAAAATCATAACAATATTAGCGCCTTATCATTAATATGCAGGCAGTGTGTACACTGTGGAGTCATATAATGGGGACAGTGAGGGACGTGGAAAATGGACAAGTCCCTCACTGGATGGATGGACATGGCCCAAAGAAGGTTGACAACCACAGCTCTACACCATACTCCAGATTTAGAAAACGTTGTCTGTCATGACAGAAAATAATCAAAGACGTGGCTTAACAAACTAACAAACTGACTGTTTGCATGTTTTCCAGCTGAGTGTGTCTTTATTTCTAACCAGTAATGTTACTCTAAAGCACAAACTCTAATGCAAAAACATGCTAGGACAGTGAACTCACAAATACTGTTTTTGTGTCTCTCTATACAAACAGCTGATGAAAATGTCTCCTATTACAGAGCCACGTGTTCCTCAGAATACATACCGTATGCTAATTCCTCAGTCTCAGGGCCGTGTTATACAAGCTAATCCCTCTTCATTATGAGAGCAGAGTAGTGGCAGTTTTCGCCTCTTTACTGCATCTGGAAAATGGCGAGTGTGGATTTCTGAGTCATCCTAGTCTATCAGTAATGCACAATAACTCTTTTACAAACCACTGTCAATGATTCATTTCTTTGTGTGTAAACTGGCAGTTGCCAGTTATTCAGGCACTTTTTTCAGAGTGTTAGAACAGTGCAACTTTTTTTGGACTGGAAGTCCATAATGAAGTAAGTTTTATATTGATTTTTCTACTTGTTTTTTTCTATTTATCTTTCTTCTCGATTTTGTCGTTTCCTTTCAAGTGGCAGAATAAAGAGGAGTCTTTGATATATACCCAGAAAAACATGAGCATCTGGGAGATGCTGGGACACAAAACACCATTTGAATTATTTGCCTTTGAAGCTCCATTCATGAGCACTTTTTGCGTATCAGCCGGCGTGACTGGAGCTGCGTCTCCAAACGTTGTTGTCGGGAGAACAAAGCCTCCGTGCTGTTAGCTCTCTACACAGTGTGTGTGTGTGGGATTGTGTCTATGCATGTGAGTACACGTGTCAACCTGTGCCAGTGTCTACCTGAGCCACCCACACACATGGGTTACATTGTTTGTTTGGACGGCAAACCAATGCCCCCCCCCCCCCCGTCTGCTGGTAGATAGTTTTGGCATTTAAATAACATAATGCCTCTGTTAAATTCTGCGAGTGGTGAGCTGCTACTGCATGTATCCCTGTGATAAGCTGATCATAAACCCTGGGATTTATGATACCAAGTTAAAGAGCAACATTTGTTCACTCGGCTATTATTTAACAGATAAATGGCGCAGGGGAGAGATGGAAAACGCTGGGAAAATAAGGACCTCTGAGAAAAAAAAAAAAAAAAAAATCCAGGTTTTGTTTGCTTTTAATAATTAAAAATAATAATCTGCCAATGGAACAAGTTAAAAATTCTTTAAATGAGATATGATGTTCAAAGACGATCGATCGATATTTCACAAAAACCTTATGAGACGTTAAAGTGTTGGTGCGTAACTTATTTGATATTAATGAACATCTGTTACATTAAAGCTGCTGCCAAATGAGTTGCTACAAAGCTAATTAAGATCCAGCTCCACACAACTCTCTCTGGATTTCTCAGTATGACTATGTTCAGGAGATGGGGGCGTCCGGCGACTTTGGCGCTCAGAAATCTTGAGTGAAGATAATGAACTCTTCTGAGTTCATCATGTTTTAATAATCCTCCGTGTCTTCCTTGGTTACCAGTAGCTGCGCGGAAGAGGGGTGGGGTGCTTCATAGAAGTCACAGAAGGCTTGTGTCATGTGGATGGAACAACAGTTTTGTTGTCAATACTTAGAATTTTAGTTTAGGTTTTGTGGTCGCGTCTGTTAGTTCTGGCATTAGTTTTTTGCCCGTTGTTTTCTGGACTCAGTTTTTTGGTTTGTATTTTGGTATGTCTTTTCTGAAATAAACCTACAACAGCTACAAGACTTTTGTCTGCTATCTCTGCATTACTGTCTTACACTCTCTTAAGTGCGTAATATTTTGACCCTGTAGGTCAGAAGGAACGTTAAACTGACATGCATCACAAGAACAGGACAGTTATGGTTTGGAGAAGATGGTGGGTGGGGTTAAAAAATGTATGTTTCAGTGGGAAGAATGGGTCATGAATCCCTGTTCTGTGTTGTTTGACCCATCCACCACTGCAAAGGATCTTTCAGCGTGGTGGTTGAGCTGCTGCTGCTCTGTCCAGTGCGTTCCATACAGATGCTAAAGCACTATTACTAATTCCTGTGGCTTGCTTAGCTTTAATTTGTGTCTTGCCTGGCAATAAATAATACAGTGATATAATCAGGCAGGCAGTACAAATATGTCTTAAAACATAAATAACAAGCGGGGCTATAACACAACCCTTACTCCGCTCTATTACAATACATTTATGTTTTAAAAAATACCCCAAACAGTGGAATTACAAGATGGAAATAGACAAGAATTGATATTTAAATTTGCTCTGCCCTTACGTCAACGGCACTGACTCAGTTGAAAGTTAGGCCGGTCCTTCCAGCTCTTAACGCTGGAAGAGCTCTTAATCCTGGATTGTTGTGTACTCGATGGCTAATGTAGAAAAAAGATAAGCAGACATACTATCTATGACTCAATGTAACTTTTGATACTTTGCGGTAAAAGTGGCTCTCCTATTGACTTTGTCCTGTCAGTGTGGCTCTTATGAAACAAATAGTGAAGACAACTACGCTAAAGGGGGATTTTTGCCTTGGTATCTGACGCTGAGAGACACTGACAAGGTGTCAGTATTTTACAAGTTGGAAATGAGAACCGGTTGTTTTTTATCTGGAATAAGACTCAGAACAAGATGCTTTCAAGACTCGTTCCCCTCACAAGATATTTAAGTTGCATTGTCTAAAAAACAAGTCCCTACATTTTGCTAAAATGCAATTTTACTGTTAGGTTATTGTGTCTTAAATTAAGTTCTATTATATATTTTGACTAGAATTAGATGAATATATTCTGGGTAAGATTTAGCCTTTTTTGCAGTGAATAAAGACTTTTCAAGGCTGGAGCTGCCAGATTGGTAGGCTTTGACAAGACAAAGAAGGAAAATGACTTCAAGCTTTTATTCAAAGTGTTGAGACATTTATATTTACTCTATTGAGCCCAGATATGATGGCAAGAAAAACCAAACTCAAACGATTTCTCATCAACAATAATCTCTCATTTGTCAGAAGACAGACAAATGTAATAGGGTTATAAATGGAAGCTGCTGCTGTCTCCACAGGCGATGTGAGAGGCTCTTCACTGGTGCTTGTGTCTGCTCACAAACCAGTCGGAGTTATGAGTTGAGGGGCTTTTGCCTCACCAACGTGCTCATATAATACTAGGCATTTCAAACAACTTGTTTAAAATTTGCCTTTGGAATTTTGATCCTTTAGTCCCTCTGAAGTTAAATGTATTTCTGCTACAGCATACAAAACAGGGTCCAAGCTAAAATGGGTTTTCTCAGGAGGGGCGGCTGGCGTCTCCCTTAGAGATAGGGTGAGAAGCTCAGTCATCCGAGAGGAGCTCGGAATAGAGCCGCTTCTCCTTCGCGTTGAAAGGAGCCAGTTGAGGTGGTTCAAGCATCTGGTAAGGATGTCTCCTGGGCGCCTCCCTAGGGAGGTTTTCCAGGAACGTCCAGCTGGGAGGAGGTCTCGGGGATGACCCAGGACTAGGTGGAGGGATTATATCTCCAACCTGGCCTGGGAGTGCCTCAGGATCCCCCAGTCGAAGCTTGTTAATTTGGTTTGGGAAAGGGAAGTTTGAGGTCCCCTGCTGGAGCTGCTCCCCTCGCAACCCTATACCGGATAAGCGAATGGAGATCGATGGATGGCATTCGAAACTGCTCTGTAGATCCTTATGCAAATGTCCTTAACTGTTCTTTGAAGCAGAAACAGTATCCATGAGCAGTGTCGGAAAGTAACTAGTTACGTCATTTAATTAGTCTGTTACCGTTACTGGGCAGAAATGTACAATTTAATTATGAAAATCTTCATGATTACATTGGGGATTACATCTGAATATGTTCTGCTAAACGCTACGCTACATGTTGAATAATAACTTTGTCGATATGCATGTCTTTCATGAGCACAATACTGTTACTTTTCCATATGTATTCACTCGGAGAACCAAGGTTATAACATAACTGTTTTCTGTCAGTAGTTTAGACTGTTTGGACCAAATGTGTTTGTACTTCAATTTGTCATTGTACAGTACATACTACAATAGACAGAAAGGTTATTTCTATATTATTTCACGGGGATTACAATCCAAAGCACAAATAAATTACCATCAAACACTCACCAGATGATTTTTGTGAAGATAGATACTATTTGCTCCTCCTCTGAGTTTTTATAAATTGCAGCACTAAACAAGGAAGAAGGCTAGTCTGCAAAACATTTTCTTAGTTTTAATATCATTAAAAGGAAAGTTAGGTTTTGCTGTCCGCTTCCCAACTAATTTCAACAGAGAAAGAGATTGGTTGGCGTGAAACAGCCCCAGAGTCTACGGCACGCTGCGGACGTGTCTATCGGCCGAGAGAGAGAGAGAGAGAGAGAGCGCATCCTCTCGAACGTTCTAATGCTCAGTTTTACATGCAGGGGATTTTTGATGCTAATTTTGAGGCAAATGCTCTGCCCTTTTGCACTGATCACTGATATCGCAAGACACTTTTTACCTCAATCAGAAATCTTGTCACGTTTCTCGTGGGATGAGATCTCTTCACACCTCTAGCAGTGCATTAATGTGCGGTCCTATGGAATCTGTGTTATAGGTTGTCCATTATTGTTATTACAGAAACTGTTGGGCTCTACATTATGCTGCCTTCAGTGTGTAACTGGCCCCCAGCCAAGCCTTCTTTGGAAAAAGTCACTTGCAACAACTTTTCGGGGGGAAACCCTGCAATGTGTTTTGCTTTGTCCTGACTTTAAGCTACGTTCCTGTTTACAGGGAACATGGCATGTGTATTTCCCTCAGCATCTCACCTCAGTCCTTGCAGAAGTCTGTCACATACTTAACATCTAATACAACCAAGGCTTTCTTTTCTTCACTTGACTACTTTATCTGTGTGCTGCTGGCCATAACATGCTCTGCCAGCGTGTTCCTCAGACCCTCCATCAGTGCACAGCAGGGAAAACATTCGTACATCTGTCATGGGTATTGGATCTCATGGATCGGCAATTTGACTTTAGCTTGATGATTTGTTGTCTTTTTCATTAGGCATTGTTAAAACAAGCAGGGCTGTGTGCAGAATGAAGGGAAATAAAGGAAAGACTGAGTCCTTGCTGGTGACTGTGGAAGGCCGCAATGTTAAATGACTGAAAGTCGTTAATAAGCAGTTTGCTGAAACAGCCAGTGTAATTGCTTTTTTCCATAACAACAGCAGCCAAAGAATAATGGCCAAGGCACAATTTCCCTCCTAATAAATTCATGTTTCTTTTTCAAAGGTCATTTACTTAGTTATAATGTTTCAGCGGAGGGAACTCTCTACATCGGTTTGTCAAATAGTGCTGACATTGTGGAGATGTCCCACAAACTGTACACTATGATTTGTACCAGATATTAAGCTTACACCAACTGTGTCTCCTACAAATTGCAGTCACATGCAAATTACAAACATGTTCTGTTGGGTTTTTCCTCCAAAACCAACATGGATCAGTATAGAATAGCAACATGAGCAGTGATGGTAGTTGCAGGATATTTCACTGAAAAATGTAACAGTCTAAAGTTTACTGTTATAGTGTTTGTAAACCTCAAAGGATGGAGCATGAACTTTGCATAAAACACACATTGATTGAATTTCTTAAATTAAACAAAACTAACAGGCTTTTAAAGGTGACATGAGGTCAGGCGTTTGGCACATAGAGCTGACTCAGGGATTCTGCTGTCTGTTTTTTTTCCTTTCTAATGGAAATGAGACTCTTTCAATCACTGAGCTGCACATGAAAGCCGTGGCGTGGAGAATGTTGCACGCTATCTTCTCAGCCACCTCTGATGTGGGAACTGCCTATTGCCAATAACGTCCCAAACAACTGCATGGTGGCCGTTTTAAACACGTAATAGTTCATTTTAAGGCTCAATTCAATTGTATTTATAGTATCAAATCATAACAAATGTTATCTCAAGATACTTTACAGATAGAGTAGGTTAGAGAAGAGAGCTTGTGACCGGGAGTTTTTCGGTTCAATCCCCAGACCAACAGATAAAATCTGTGTGGTGAAAAAGCAGTGCTTGTCCCTCCATCATTACCACCACTGATAATTAACAGGACGGCTTCTTTTCTTTATGACTTTGTGTTGTTGTCTTGCTGCAGAATTAATTAGGTGCCAATCATATGCCTCCCTGATGATATTACATGATGGATAAGTATCTGTCTGTATTTATCAGCATTGAGGACTCCATTGATCCTCACCAGACCTCCACCATGCTTCACTGTTGCCTGCAGACACTCATTATTGTAGCGCTCTCCAGCCCTTCGACCAACAAACTGCCTTCTGCTATAGCCAAATATTTCAAATTTTGACTCATCAGTCCAGAGCACCTGCTGCCATTTTTCTGTACCGCAGTTCCTGTTTTTTCGAGCATAGTTGAGTCGCTTGGCCTTGCATCCATGTCGGAGGTCTGGCATTTTGGCTAAAACTGTTCCATGAAGACCATTTCTGGCCAGACATCTCCACACAGTAGATGGGTGTACCTGGGTCCCACTGGTTTCTGCCAGTTCTGAGCTGATGTCCCTGCTGGACATTGTCCATTTAGAAGGGAACAAGCCTGTTGTGTTTTTCATTTGCTGCACTAAGTCTCCTTGGCCACACTGCGTCTGCAATCCCCAACGTTGACCCCCTTTTTGCAAGTGTATCTATAAGAATTGATGCTGGTTCAAAGGCAAAAGGTAGTACCACCAAATATTGATGTGATTTAGATTTTTCTTTTTCACTTTGCATTTTGTAAATTGATAAAAAATAAACAGTCATTTAAGTTTATGAAAAAATCTTAGTTTACAGCATTTTTTCACACCTGCCTAAGCCTTTTGCATAGTACTGTATGTACAGTATATATTTATATGTATGTATGTAGGTATATATGTATGTATATGCATGTATATACACTTGATACAGTATATAGAATGGACAGTATATCTATATTTGTACAGCATATGTGTCAAATTAGTTCACTATTTGTAATTATTGACACTTATTGGTTGACCTCTCTAAAAGTTTGTACATTTAACTTTTTTAACAGAGCGTTCCTTTTCCCACCATAGTACTGCTTTTCATTCGGTACTGATGATGTAAGCAGGAAAAACTGGATGCACACGTGCATCCAGTTTTTTAAATCCACATTGTCTACCAAATGTTCCTCATCCCTTACACTTAGCTCCTCTAGTGACCGATCTGCCACACCAATGGCCTTGTTCCTAGACCTGTATGTCTATGTTTACACCAGCATGTTATTACTGGCGCACAGCTGATTTCTAAATCGCCCTCAACAACACACCCAGATGTTGTGATGCACCAGCAGAGCTGGTGTCAGGTGAGCTGTACCCATCTGTTCTGCTGCCTGGCTTTTTGTTGGGCTGTGCAGCCATTAGCCGGGGTCAGCAGCTGGCGGAGCGCCGGCGTGTCGGCAGCTCCACATGTTCTCCGTGACCCCCGTGTCATCCGCTCGCCCCGGATGCATGTAGATGAGCCGGGGCGACACAGTGAGGGTAGGCGTCAGGGTCACTGTCATTAGCGGGCGGGTCAGAGCGCTGGAATGACCTTTCATGCTAAAAAGAGGCTGCTTCCTGTCAGCGGCGCCACAGGTCATCACATAGATCATCACCATCATGGGACTGGCTATTTACTTTGGCCAGACAATACCAGGACAGCGTGGAGCTCTGGGTAACACTAGAGGTCACACCTCCACTCTCACTCTAATTACACCATAATGAAACAAGAGCAGGATTAACCACAGGTGACCCGTACAGTACACCCTGGGGAAGAAAAGCTCCCCACTGGAAATGGAACTAGTATAAACACATGAACACTATCTTTATGAAACCTATTAACATGTTCCTTTTTGTGTTTAAAGGACTACACCTTTGTTTTGTAGTTGTTGATGCACCTCTAGTCACAAAACAGGTACTACGTACTTTACTGCCCACAGTTTACCAAAGGATTTCTAGGATTTTTCTGACTTTCCAGGCAGCCGCTGGTTTCCGTTCAGGGTCCGTAATTTCTGAATAATTTCCTAATAATAAGGCTTTACACAGGGTTTCTGCAGAGTCTTAAAAATTCAAAAAAATTGTCCAAATTTTAGGCCTCAACAAGTCTTAAATTTTCTGAAGAATTGTGTTATAGGTCTAAAGTACTTTTAAACAGGTATAAATGTTCTCATTTAAAAAGTCCCCTCAGCACTATACAATATTTTTTATATTGAGTGGTGTTCTTTCTTTGCTCCTCCAAATATAAATTGCGGTATTTCTACTACAAATGAGACCAACAAGCAATTTACTTTGCAGCCGATCGCGAGGCTGCGTGAGTCTTCTTCAGAACAGATTTTATTTTTCAGATATTAGGAAGTTTGGCCATGTTTCCAGACTCTGACGTTGAATTGAAGTCTTAAATTTGACTTGGTGAAACTGGCAGGAACCCTGTACACAGTATATGACATTCCGAACATAAATACATACATAAATACATAATGGTGCAATAGTTTCCTGAGCAAAGAGTGACCTCACACTCATTCTATGTGTTGTAATCCACGCTTCTCTTTGGTTCTTTGGTTTGGTAGCTGGTTCGGCTGAGCATCCACGTGAGTACAACTCTTTGAAACTGTTGCTGTTGTCATTACTGCTAGCGCTTTTAGCATTGCTAATAATTCCTTCTTGACCAACAGTGGCTGGACAGCGCTGCCACGAAAGCTAACGCACATCCTCTTGTCTTGCTTTTGCTGTTTTTGAATTTACTAACATCTGATTCTCCTGGATGTGTTTGTTAATGACTGGGATTAAGGCTGAAAGATGTCTGTTAAGTGTTAGAGTTCATTCATGACCTTAAGTAGTTTGATAAATTATTCTTTTCTCAAGGTCCACTCACTAGTTACCACAGACTCCACAATACAATTGAAACCTAAAAAATAAATAAATAATATACTTATAATTGGACTTCCAGTTAAAATAATTTAGTCCAAGGCAAATGGCAAATGGACCAGAGTCTGGTAGGACCGGGCTAATGGACCAGAGTCTGGTTGGACCAGGCTAATGGACCAGAGTCTGGTTGGACCAGGCTAATGGACCAGAGTCTGGAAGGACCGGGCTAATGGACCAGAGTCTGGTAAGACCAGGCTAATAAAACAGAGTCTGGTAGGACCAGGCTGATATACCAGAGTCTGGTAGGAGCAGGCTGATGGACCAGAGTCTGGTAAGACCAGGCTAATAAAACAGGGTCTGGTAGGACCAGGCTGATATACCAGAGTCTGGTAGGTACAGGCTGATCGACCAGAGTATGGTAGGACCAGGCTGATAGACCAGAGTATGGTAAGACCAGGCTAATAATGCAAAGCTCTTGAACTAAATGTGAGTAACAGCACTTCTCTCTGTGTATACTCTGGGGATCCTTTTCTTCTAGCCATTAATTGAATACAGAAGAAGTCAGACTGCCAACTATCCTTTAAAATACCTCCCAGTCTCTTATATGTCTGAAGTCTCTATCAAACATCACTTTCCCCCCAGGACAATTTAAAACACTGTGCCACAAGTCAGCATGTAGACCTCATTGTTGTTGTTTTTCTGATACACATTATTTTTCAGACATATATTGAGGGACTCACCAAAGAGGATATTTAAGGAGAATTAGAGCAGCTTGGTTGGTGTTTGCTTAGCAGCACTGAGGTGCTAGAAGGTAGATCATAACTCATTTGACTGTGTGTGGGTCATGATTGGTTGGGCTACTGACTGCTGAGCATGCACAGGCACGCTACATGTCACATTAGCCGTGTGTTGCTCACCCACCACCTGGATAAATACCACTGTTTGCAATGTGGGAAAAAATAAACTCATCACTTGGTTTTGATTGCTACCGGAAGCCTATATTTACGCTGATACATTTATCCCATTGACAACAAAATATGTACTGTATGTGCTTTTGTATATTTGTAGGCAGTTGTTTCAGATGTGCAGGTATTATGCACCATTTTGGCATCCAGTATCCAGGTAATATCATACATACATTGTTAATAACTATGGCTTTGAGATCTGGTGAACAAACTGTTATTGTATCTGATAGGAATGATGACAAAAACTCTGAACACAAGTGGCTGTACAAAACAAAGCATTCACTGTGTGTGTGTGTGTGTGTGTGTCTGTGCGCGTGTGAACATGTATGTTTCGTGTAGCCCTGTGTTGTATCAACAGAGCACAGGTGTTTCTCCAATTGTTTCCTCTCCCTCTCTCTCCTGACCTGCTCACAGCTACTAATTGGTATCTAGGAGACAGTGTGTGTCGCCCTCCATCCAACATGGTTCACTTCAGAACTGTAATAGATAAACAGGTCGCACACCTCTTCTCAACTACACCGTTTTTTTCCCAAAACTCTTTCAGCTTCATGGCCTCTATCACGGTGGCTCAGAACAAAACTATATTGTATGTCTAACAATCTGTGCAGCATGTGTGTACCTCTTTCTATAGAAGATAACAGCTACATAAACAGGGCAGTAATACAAAGGTATTTCTGGGATTAAAAAAGAACTGTTAATGACTGCTCTTATGTACACAAGCCCCAGCTATGGGTGCAGCCACACAGAGGGGGACAACTTATCCTTGTTCTTTTGAGAGACTCACACCTTGGATGGAGAACTGGTTCCAACTTGGAATTGTTTGGAAAAGTTGGTTTCAAATCCGATCATTGGTTCCAAATTTGACACGCGCAAGTTTTGGTTTTGGTAGAGACCACCGTCCTCTAAATTACCCCACTAATAATGGTACCAACCTTCCACAGTAGTACATATTGGTCCTGTCCTCATGGCATTGGAAAGTTTGTAAGTACACCAGGAGATAATTTAAATAACACTTGCCTGATGGCTTCTACTCTCTGCTACCGCTGTGTCAACGTCACTTCTGTGATTTGGGAAGAGCCTTTAAAATTCCTGGCAGAAAGGGATGCGTTAAACAAATTACATAAATGGTAATCTAATCTAATGGTAAAGTATTAAAAAAGTAATACTTTAGAGCAATAAGTGAGAGAAAAGCAGAAGAGATCAACAAAAATGCAGAGTTTGAGGTTAACATTGAACATAACGCTGAGTGGCTCAGTTAGAAAGGACACCCGTACTTATTCTCACCTCAATACGAGACGAGGATAGAAGGATATAAGACGAGGAGCTACAACTAATGGAGGAGAATTGCTGCAGAAGAGGCGGTGGAGATCAAGGAGGTCCCAGACACACCTAATTAATATGCAGTGGACTGGTGGTGTAGCTCTGGCCACGGCTACAGAGTTGGAGTGTTTGTGTTGTTGGGAGTCATACGTGTTTTGCCAAGGCCTGGAGAACTCTGAGGCATGCTGTCTCACAGCAATGGATGACCTTCCGGCACTAATAAACCCTGCTGTTTTACAGACATTTTTAACGTGCCCAAAATCAACTGGAACAAAAGACGTAATCCAGAGGGACCCGAAAGCCAATTATCTGCCAAGTAAGTAGGCCACTACTAATTTTCCTCAGTGCCTCAACACGTTATCAGCAAATTACTAGTAAACTTGCCTCTCCTATGTGCACGGCCGGTGGCCACCCTCGTGGAATAGCATTCCTTTTCAGCTGTACTCAATCGTTTTTTTGGGGTCCTTGGCTTTACTAGATTAATTGAAGTCGTCTGCATTGAAATGTCTGCTACAGACACGGCAGCGCTTCTTCCTTAACGTCTTGCCTGGCGTCGTGATTTCCATTTTGAGAACGCCAAGCCACTCCGGTCATTGTAGCAATACGGCGGATCATGGAAGGTCTCTAGATTGACCCTTTTAGCTTTTATACTGCAGCTGGGATAGATCACAACTGCGTGACATCTTGCCATCTTTCAACTCACGCCGCAGTAGGCTGAAGTAACTGTGTCAGAGTATCTCACAACAATCCTCCGCCCAGTCACGTGGACGCAGTTTTGTCCGTCAACAAAGAAAATTTTAAAAGTTTTGAATGCTTGTATTTTCACGTCAACACTTAAACGTTTTTCATATATCATACAGTTACAATAAAATTTCTATGGAGTGTTGCATTCACTAGCCTTTACACTTGTGAGTTTTGCAAAGGACTTTTACGGGTTTTTCCCAAATCACAACGATAGCAGCGACAGTACAAGCCATCAGGCAAGTGTTATTTAAATAAACTCCACGTGTACTTACAAACTTTCCAATGCCATGAGTACAAACCCTATTTGTACCACTGTAGTTTGCTACTATTCCGGGCTTTATTAGTGAGGTAATTTACAATAATTTATTGTATTGTTTAGGTAGAACAACATGTTGTAAAATCCTTGTGGCAATGTCTGAAGTTCTACTCTGGACTCCGTAACATTTCTTTGTGGAAAATATGCCTTGCATACCTTGTTTCAAGCCGTACTAGCGTGATATAGAAAGCCTGCAGGAAGACTCAGCTTGATTTGTGCCAGTTCTCATTAATATTCAACCAGCTAAGCTGCTTGACTCTGATTGGCTAACAGCTAGACAATGAGAGACTGGCTATCAGCATCCTTTACCCAACGCAAACTAGGCAAGCTTGTGAATAGTAAGGAGCTCAGGCAACATGACGTCTGACTGACCAGCTGTTGTGATTGGCCTGATTTCTCCTCTCATTTCTTTTCAGTGGGTAGAGCTGACAGAGGAGGTAACAGTTCATTTTCACACCCACAACATAACGCAAACACATATTGACCATACAGATTTAAAAAGAAAAATGCAAGTAAAAACGATTTTGTGTTGCAGAGTTGTTGTTTTTTCCAGATACATTAAGTTTATATCCTCCTACAGGAGAAGCTTAGACACAGAGTTCATAATGTAAATGCTCTAACATTGTCGCAACCAATGGAACAGGCCAAACATTAAACTTGCAGCTAGATGCTCTGACTTGTTCTATGCATGCTCAGTGTGTCACACAGTAGTGATCTGGGACAGCCCAAGGCTATATCTCTACCCACTTTGATACAGTAACAATGGTACCAGGGGTGAGAAGTTAACCAACTAAACCTAGCTGTAGTGTCAGTTAAAATGTAAGATCGAGATCCACTCTAAATGCTCAGGCCCTGTAGCCACTGCAGCCTCCACTGCTCCACAGGAACAAAGCCTGGAAAGCTGAAAAGTTGGGGCAGAAGAAGAGCATAATCACACATATTTATCACTGCTTACTACAGACTGTAAAAATAGTGGACGAAGCAGCAATGATGTCCCCCATTAATTTATGGTCTGCTGTTTTGAAGCCTTAAGTTTGACAATTTGGCCTTTGCCCTCTTGGTCACCTGAAATCGAAAATTTAACCCCAATACCATGTTCAGGCCTATTTTAATGTGCACAGTGGTAGCATGGTTAGCATTGCTAAGCCTCTGTCCTGATTGACAGGTCTTGAAGCATCCCCTGCTTTGTCGACCATTTCAAATAAATGCGACCATACTTTTTAAAAAAGAACATCATGCTGTGTTTAATTTTGAATTAACGATTGAGACCTTAAACTCATTATGAAAATGTTTATTGAGATAATAAATTATGTGACTTCTATAGTACCTAGTCAATATCAACAATGTTCCACTTCCGGGATTGTTGATCTGGTTCCGCCGGATCTTCCTCTTTTTAGGCGGGATGTCCCTCTCCTTCTTTTTTTTTCGTGTTGAAGTTCTAACCGCCAGTGGACTTCTGAGGACTATGGTTACCTGCGCCTCAGATCTCTGCAGGGTAAACCCAGAAAGACAAAGAGAAAGGCTACTTAGACTATCTGTTCCATCTGAGTTACACCAAAACAAGTTCCTTCCTGAGGCTATTTTGCAGTTGTTGCTCCATCCAGCGCTTAGTGACCTGTCCAAGATTTTGATTGGTTTCATCCATCTTTGTACGCTTATCTGGCCGCGGGGGCCGCAGCTCCAGCAGGGGACCTCAAACTTCCCTTCCCCAAACCACACCAACCAGCTCCGACTGGCGGATCCCGAGGCGTTCCCAGGCCAGGTTGGAGATATTATCCCTCCACCTAGATTTGGGTCTTCCCTGGGGCCTCCTCCCAGCTGGAATTGCCTGGAACACCTGCCTAGGGAGGACCCCAGGAGGCATCCTTACCAGATGCCCGAACTTCAACTGGTTCCTGTCGACGTGAAGGAGCAGCGGCTCTACTCCAAGCTCCTCACGGATGACTGAGCTTCTCATCCTATCTCTAAGGGAGACGCCCGCCCCCTCCTGAGGAAACCCATTTCGGCCATTTTCACCCTGATAATTGATTGGTTTATAGACCAATAAACCAGAGCCCTTTTTTCTGCCATCCCAGAATTATGCTGACTAGCCGGAACAGCGCTGGAGAGAAAGCTCTGGCAATGCCAGACTAATAGAAAGAGACTTCTTTTTGGAGCAGGTGGAGTCATAAGTTAGAATGGAGCTTCACCATTTGACAGTTAAATGCTTTGTCCATTACTTTAACAGAATTATTCCTTGTGATTTTGGCAACTTTTTGCCATTTCTTCATCAACATTTGCTATTCAGGATTTGTTTACAGTCCTACCTTTGCCTCATTCCTAATTTTTAACCAGTTGTGAAACAGCTGCGGATCAGCTCCAGAACGGCGGCGGAGTCATTAGGTTTTACTTAAAGTTAATGTGTGTATTTCTACGGATGTCCAATTCTCTATGAGCCCTCATCTGGCTTGACTGAAAAGGCTGCTGCTTGGAGAAAGGAATCACTCGTTATGAAATCGTTTTTTCTTTTATTAAAAGTTAGGAATTCAGATTTGTTTATCATTACCGTAGCAACGCTAACTTCCGCTGGAATTGTTGGATAGGGACCATCAGTAGCCTGTTGCAAGAGTTCAATTTTTTGAACACATCCAGATGACCAACTGATAAGATGTTTTGCGCACTGAACTAGTTTGGACCTAGTTTAGACCCATTCACATGCGGTCTGCGAAACTCCGTAGGAAAGGAATGACTTTGGTCGTTTAAAAGCCGTATCGGAGCTGATTTTAATTGCCAGTGTGAAGGCGGTTTTAGTCTTATTTGCTGTCCCTTTATGTCACATCAGAAATTTGCACATTTGTGAACACATCTTTTCTCCATATGCATGCCGCATGTTCTGTCATGTCTTCGTTGGAATGATTAGATTCTAATATCTGCCACATCTTAAAGGAATCTTCTCACCGACAGCATATCTAAAGATCTCTGTAGGCTCTGAGTTTGCCTTTGTCTCCTCTGCCATCCGTCCGTTTTTTGTTTACTTTGCTGTGTATGGCAGAATATTAAAGTTTTGTCCGTGGAGTACAAATATTCTTGGCATCATTAGTGAGGGAACAACTTTATTTACTGACAGTGGAGGCAAGCAGAAATGTAACACTCTTCCTTCTATGAGGATGACGGCTCTACTTCTGTTGTGATAAACATCCCCCTTTTTTCCCATCAAACTTCTCCCAGCTACTGCAAATCTCGTCATAACGTGGCCCCAGGGCCCCACGTCAGATCAATTCCAGTTCCCAGCCTGGCCATTTCTCTTCTCTGTTCTCGTGTGTGTGCGTCTGTGTTTGCGTGTGTGTGTCTTCACCTGTATCTCTCTGTTTCTGCTCACTGGTAGCAGTCTGAGTAAGATGATGTGTAGTCATACCCAATAAAGCTGATTTCTTTCTACTGCCTTTCCCACTCGAGCTCCAGCACTGAGTAAATCTCAATGCTGCAGTTGTTCATTTCAAAATGAGCATGCAGTGCCTCTAAGTGTGTGTGTGTGTGTGTGTGTGTGTGTGTGTGTGTGTGTGTGTGTGTGTGTGTGTGTGTGTTTGTGTGTGTGTGTGTGTGTCTGTGTGTGTGTGTGTGTGTTAGTGGAATTGGCATTAAGCGGTATTGATTAGAGGTAATTAGGACATCTACAAGGGCCACTGCAAACCCACACAAACACTGACATATTTGCATTATGCAAACATGTATTTGTGCACAGACACACAAACACACACACATACACACACAGAGACACAGAAATGTCACAGCTCAGCAGGAAGATGAATAAGAGAGTAATTGACGGAGACAATACAAATAATTTGTGGCTGTAGAAGAACATCAAGATTGATGACTGCTGGGGGTTCCCTTGTAAAACGGCTCCTGTTTTTTGGAAGTGAGTCTCTTGGAAACGAGAAGGTGGCGGGGTTGAATGTCGGCGAGTCAAATATAGCAATGATGGCGAGTAGAGCATTTGCAAAGATGACAGTAGATGGAAAGGAAGCCCGGGGAATTGTGAAGAAAGGGGGAAAGGCGCCTATAGAGGGCAGGCTGTCCGCTCTCTCCCCTCCTTGTCTCGCGTTGATTAACCCTGTCATACATTATGCATCCTGCACTGGAAGTGAAAATGATTTTTGGAATGAGGAGATGTGTAAGATCACAGGAACTACAGGAACATCCATTCTCAAGTAATCCTTGTTACCCCTGAAATTGTATAGAATTTTTTGACATGTCGGCTTCCCGCGTTGAAATGCATGCATTACGTGTCTCGATGAATAATATCACACTTCCATTCTTATATTTTAATATCGTTTCTGTTATCATGGGATTGGGAATAGTTCCTATTGGGCTTTCAGTGATGTAGGTTTTTATAAAACGTTGTGTGGATAAAGCCGAGCTATGAAAAGATTTTTTTTTTCTTGAACTGGAATGCTGTTTCGAGAAGAAGAAGTTGTTTGAGAAGTTTACTACTTCCATGTTGTAAGACGTAATTTCTTAACTCTACTGCATTCATGGCTGAAGTTCCTTTTTCTCTGCAGGCTATGATTAAAAAATGACACTGTGTAGTTTCATGTTTATTAAATTATTCTTTTTTTTTTAGCAAAAAGGATAGACTGATGTATGAAAGAGTTGTTGAGCCTGATGTTCATATGGATTGTTTGAAAGGAGTGTGCAACAGGTTGACCGATAATCTTTATGCAAACTTTAAGTTGGTTGTATAATTTAGTTTTAAGCTTAGAAGATAGGCTGCTGTAGCCTGGCTCCCCCCTCCCATGTACTTCAGCTTAATTACCATTTTTATTCGGTACACCGTCTGGGTTTGCGGTTTATTCTTGGGTTTTCTCTGGCTAATCTTTACCGGTACAATCAGCAAACGGAGGGCGTGTATGAGAACGATGATGTTGAGGTTGTGTGTTATTTTTAGTTGTAGTTCCGTAATGGCGGTAGAGAAAGATGCAAGCGAAGCCAATCGGTCCGTTGTGGCAACGCTGCTGAATATCCAGAAGTTAAAGCCCAAGCAACAACCATCTTTGCTGAGTTTTGTTGGTGGCCATGACCACGGGGCTCGGGAAAAGTTTTTTTTCCAGCTCCCTCCATTAGTGGTGAAGGAGTTGTCTAAGGCTAACGCCAGCAATGCTAAGCCAACGTCACAACCAAATGTTAGCAGTTGGTTATGGCAGATCCAGAGTGGTTCTGGGCTGAGCCAAAAGTTTTAAACTTCAACAGATTACCTACCTTCAAGAAAGTTAATACATGTCAAAGGAGAGATGTCAGACTCTCCAAATGAAATGGACCAGAGTCTGTTAGGACCAGGCTAATGTACCAGAGTCTGTTAGGACCAGGCTAATGTACCAAAGTCTGTTAGGACCAGGCTAATGGACCAGAGTCTGTTAGGACCAGGCTAATGGACCAGAGTCTGGTAGGACCGGGCTAATGTACCAGAGTCTGTTAGGACCAGGCTAATGGACCAGAGTCTGGTAGGACCGGGTAATGGACCAGAGTCTGGTAGGACCAGGCTAATGTACCAGAGTTTGGTATTACCAGTCTAATGGATCAGAGTCTGGTAGGACCAGGCTAACAGACCAGAGTTTGGTAGGACCAGGCTAACAGACCAGAGTTTGGTAGGACCAGGATAAGGCTGCTGAGCCAGGCTGTGCTGCACACTCTGATTCATTGAGTTATAAAACAGAGAAATAATCTGTCCTCTGATTCAAAAGGAGAAGGTAAAGTAGCTCCTACAAACAGCCTTACACAAATACATCCCAAATTTAATTGAAGATTTCCAGGAATAAAAAGGACTTTCTACCCGCACATTACTGCACTGGAGTTGCCAACAGAAAACTGACTCTTTAATCACACTCTTCTAGCTGTATAAAGTAACTCAACAGCATGGGAACACAATTTGACAGCAAATAACATGCAGCGCAGTGAGTCAAGTCAAAGCCAGCCGTCTGATTCCCATTAGGCTTTTGAAGACGTGAGCCTGTCGTCATGATCCTCATGTCCTCACCCACCAAGCACAAAAGCCTCTATCTATCTCCTTTCAGTGTTCTTAATACAGCTGATACAATCCACCTCTTCTCTATGATCTCTCCTACCTCTCACCTAATTCATCTGTAATCCTGCTCCACAGGGAGCTGTTTGTGTGCTTGCATGTGTGTGTATGTGTTGGTGTGCGCAAGCAAGCTTTAGCTAGCATGGTAGGCGCTTACAATCTAGATACCATATTTAATACCTGCCGGCCGTCGTCATCTGCTCTCACATCTGATAGTTCCCACCGGGACGACAGAGGGCTCAGTCCTGATTTATTAATGACTCCCTCCCAGTACTGAGCGCTGCACTGATTGGCACACTGCTAATGTATAAGCATGGCTGTTAAAATAACATGTGGCAGCCAACAAGAGGGACTTGTCACGTTAACTTGGCAATAACGACGGTGGTGTGAACCTCCGGCAGCTCAGTCTCGACAGTGTCAGCTCTCTAAGGCTATGGAAGGCTGCTAATGGGAGAAGAGTGGGCTCATTATTGAAAACAGGGAATAGGTTACTTCTTGTTCATTTGAAATGTTATGTGCTGTTTACTCACACCTCCGTCATTGTTGGAGTTTGGGATTTTGTCTCTAGGGCTGTGTTCAGTTTGACCAAAGGTCAAATATAAGTATTGGTCGACTTAAATTCAAATTACCCGACACACACACACTATTGTGTAAATCAGCAAAAAGACGGCATCTCTGATTTAAAAACAGAAAAAAAGTGTCATCCCTGATTTACATTTGAATCATTTCCAGCTAAAAGCTAACGCTCTGGCCGTCACGGTGTTGTCCTCTACAGAAGGCTTTCTATCCAGCCTGGAACTTGTGCCTGTTGTTGGGGTTTTTGAGCAAGAAATCCAAGCTCTTACATCCACTTTACGTCCATTTTCAGCTGCCAGTTGTGCTAGGTCTGATGCTAGGTCTGATGCTAACTGTCTATTTTGTTTCCCATGATGCTTTGGGAGACAATCTTTTTGCCTAGTAAACCAATGGAAGGCAGGTCAGTTACACATTAGGCCCATAAAAGGCTGGCCATACGTCCTCTGAGGCACAACATATATTAGTGAGATGTGACCAAAAGTTCATCTATTACCCTTCCAAACCGTTCTACAGAGAAGCATGGCATTACTGTTTTGAGTTTTGGCATACGTTTTGGCCTTTTTTTTTAGAAATGTAAAACGTTTGTCATTTCTGTGATTTATAATATTTATTATGTTTATTTTTTAACTGGATGACTCCAAATATATAGAAGAACATTTTTAGAAAAAGCACATGCTTGTGCAGCAGTGCTGTGTGTTTGAATTCAATAAATATGAAATCCTTGTTTAGGGTATTGGCATAGTGTCATGAGGGCAAAAGCGTTTTGACTTTTTTGAAAAAATGTAGCTATTTTGTCATCTGTATAAGTTCAAGTGTTTATTTTTAGACAGGAGATTTTATTGCTGTATGTGATATCAATACATATCTCTTAGATTCAATTTCCATTTCATTCACTTATTTGTCCTTTTGGTCCCACAACTTTTTGTTTTACATTCAAATGATGGTTTACAAACAATTTGTATCAAATGAAACCAGACAGACCATAAGCTGTCACCTTAGGGTGCAGAGGGTAAACCAATCGATTGGTCCATGGGGAAAAAACATTTGCACATCATCTCCATATTAGTCTATCCTGGCCAGACTTATCCACGCATGCGGATTGGAGAAGGGTCTAGCTAGTCCACACAACATTCCGGGACGGAAATAAATATGCTCTGGTTTATTGGCATTTCTTTAAATCAATCACAATCATCATGGGCGGCACTAAGAACCGCTTAGAGCGGTTTTAAAATAGTCGTTTGAGAGAAAACTCTGATTGGACAGAGTCTAGCTATGTCTGGATTTACCCTGCAGAAATTGGAGGAGGAGTTAATATGCTATGCTATGGTTAAGGTTTGTGTGAACAGGTGAAGGTAATTGGTAGGTCTATGACCGGATGCAAACTCAGGTATCCTGCATGAAAATCTGATATAATACACTACAAGAATAGCCTTTTTAGGACTTTGTAGTTAGACACTGACTGCTGTTCACACTTGATTGCACACAACTGTCTTTTGATTATGTTGGTCCTAAAAGACAAATATAAACTGCTGTCAGCAAAAGTTAGCTGCATTTTTTTAATTTTTGTGAAATGATTGTGGATATGTTGCAGGCGTTGCTTATGAAGTCTCTGCTGTCATTTTGAAACTTTGTTTTTACTGTGACTATGGGACCCAGCTGGAATATGGTAACTTCTGTGAATCTACAGCATGTTGCAGAATGCTTCATATTTCACAGTGCCTACTATCTTAAAAGTCTTCGGATGGTGATTGTTTTTAACTTCTAATAGATAGTTCCAGTTGAGTATTCCTTCATTATGGACACACACACTAAGGGTCTGGATGGATTTTTTGGAGTTGATAGTGACGGAGACTCCGGATCAGTCAAATGTATACAGAGTTGACTATTAACAATATTCAAAACTACTTTTTAACTGTACAAATCTAAAATTTTCTTTGTAAACCTGATTAAATACCAGGAAATTAAATGCACAACACTGACACCAGACATTTCCAACAGATCATTGCATTCAGACCCTCGAGTGCTCAGGGATAGTGATGATCCGAGGCCTTTGGCAGCTTTTACAATGGTTAATTACATGCAAAGCAGCACTGAGCAGTAGGCTTGTGCTCCCGGCCATTATCATCATGTCAGCGCATATTGTTTCTTTAATTGAAGGTGCTGCATGAAAAGCTTTACCACTAATGAATTATGACCAAATTTTGAGAGTTTTTCTTCCGTTGAAATAAAATTAATAGAAAGGCCATTTCCATTCAAACATAGGTAGCAGAATGGTCAGAGCGGCAGCCATTTTTTGTGTGTACCATTGCTGTGGCAATGATTTAACAACCTAATGCTTCGTCCGCACAGCGCACATTTCTACTGCCAGACGAGGAATGGCTTTGTTTCGTTTGTTTTCTTTGGCAGGTGCAGCTTGGGGGAATGACAAAGCTAAGGTTAGCCAGATAACAAGTTGTCCGCTGGCTGGCTGGTTCCACCATCCTTTCATCCTGCATTGTTTTCCTGTGGGGAGAGGGCTACCCTTTTTTTCAACTTTGACCTGGTCATTGTTAACCTTTCACGGCACAATCAATTCCAGAAGCAATAACGACATATACATGCGTCGCGCTTTGCCTCTTGGCTCTGCTTTAAGTCGGACTGATGCTCCGGAGAACGTCTCCCTTGAGCTGTGTCCTCCCAGTGAGCTGGGACACACTTTACAGCCCCACCGATGCGTGTTGTCACCACGGCAACTAAGAACCATCACCTTTTTGTGTTAATGATCAAGTGACCGTGGCAAATTGCCCTGCGGCTTTCCATCCATGTATTATTTTTTATTATTTTGCTTTGGATTGTATTGCTCACAATGCGCTTACTCATACAAAACAAACAACGAAACAAATAATATATACACACTAATATATACACAATATAAAAAGAAACTATATAAACAGATTGAGACAATAGTGCAATGAAGAGTGTAAAGTATGCAGGAGTAAATTATAATTATGATAGTTATTTTAATTATGGAGCATAGTGCAAAGGGTGTTGGAATAAATAGTATTATGTTATGATACAAGTATTATATTACAATATGAACAGCTCTGAAATAGAGCATGAGAACGATGAATAAATACTAAGTGGAACCAGTAAAACAGACTGATTAGAGACAGTGTTGCTGGGTTATTACAAAGGAATTGAACCTGGCACTGGGAGTCAGAAGTCAGCTGTTCATCAGAGAGATGGCTTGTGGGTAGAAACTGTTCCTGGAAGTGTATAAGTCATGAATGGAGGGCAGGTTGGCGGCGATGATCTTTTTTTGCAGTCCTAACAGGATACTAGAGATGTTTCTGATGAGTTATCAAGTGTCCCTGAATCCAAATAACCGAAGATAACTCAAGTCATCCATTCACCCTATCAGAAGACTTGGTGAAAGGGTATCATAATTGTGTAATAAATATATAAAGGCCACTTATAAAGTAAATATTACTATTATGGTGAAGCGTTAGTAGTTCTTTATTACACAGCTTGGTCTAATACTTGATTGTGATTGGTCAATCACGGCACTCTGCGGTCTGCTATTTTTGTAAAACAGGCCGTTGCCATGATCCGATCATAGATGCTGACGGACCATAAATTGTTGTTTTTAAATCAATATTTCTGCCGATACGGAGCTCATACATAACCTCATTCATCACTAACAGCGTTAATGGCAACAGTGCAAACGGATCATTAGTTAGCTCCATGTGTAGCACTGGGTCAACATGACTTTGGAAGGAGAGTCGTGCTCATCGGTGAAGTTAACGTCCCGTCTGAAACGCCGGCAGGTAACATCTGTATGAGTAGCCGTGTAACAAGCCCTGTAGAAAGCCATTTAATTAGCTGTGTTATAAGCAATGTAATAATCCATTTAACAGGATGTGTTAGAAGCTTTGTATATAGGTATTTATATATATATATATATATATATATATATACAGTATATATATATATATATAAGTAATATAATATTGTATACATATAGTAAGCCAGGTAATAAGCGGGATAATGGATGACCCCTTCAAGCTGATTCAAGGCCGAGTCCTGTTTCCCCACAATGACCAGCGCTCTCTGTATTATCCAGGTCCATCAGTTTGTCTATGTTGGTTTTATCTTCTAGGTGGAACTAATGCATTGGCATCTGAGCTATTGTTACAAATATTGATATTTTGAATCTGAATTTGCATCCACAGTTGCATCAAAATATACTAAGTGATCATGGGATAAGCTATCTTTGTTCTATTAAAGTGAGTCATTAGAGAATAGTAATTGTTGCCCCATTCTGCTCTTACAGAAAATAAAATTTAAAAAAGTTGCAAAGGAACTTCTGTAAGATGACTAAACGTCAGTGCCTAATCAGTGCAGACAGGTCTTAATTCCATATGAATTTTAAGCTATATATACACATCGGAACAGCAACGTTTTAGGGCCATGACCCGCCAACCCGAAAACCGGCCATGGGACAGTCTGGCAAGGTTGGTGACTCGAGTCTGCTCGGTGTGTTACATGCCGTCGTCTGTCTGAGAGTCCGGCAGCCTTTATTTTGTCCGACCTGACATGCTCGGTCGGAAGGCGGGCACTGCCGTCAGTCGGACTCAAATGACCAATCCGATTGGTGGAGAGCTAACCTGGAAATGAGGAGCGGTATGAGTGTGACTAGAGTCTCTCAAAGTCTGAGGAAAACTTTTCAAAACGACCTTTATGGATCTGAGATGAAGACAGATTCAGCAGCTGCATGGCCGATTTCTCCTCAAAATGTTTCAGAAACACGTCTCTCTTAACAAGTTTAGTAAAATATGAGATTGTATTCTGAACGAGCTGCCATGACAGTCTTGCTTTGAATTTCCGGAGAAACCAGACCCACGTGACGCGGTTGGCCAATCAGCTGAAGGTGTTCATTTTTGGGAAACAATACACATAGCATTGTCCACTGTTATGGACACTTATTAAGTCTTGTTGCTTTGTTGTGTCCAACTGCCTTTTCCACAGAGGGTCGGCCATCTGGTTTGTGTGTCAGGGGCTTTAATTGGGTGACCAGTGATCACCAGGATTTGTAAATGAGGATGCAAGTGGGTGGGCTTTAGGAATGATCTTTTTTCTGTCTGTTCCAGTAATATCCTACACTGATCTCATTTTCTGCTACAAACAGACTTTTATTGGCACTGGCAGTGCTGTTTATTTAGGCTTGGGTGGCAACTGCTTTCAGGGAGGGAATTATTAAGACTGTTCACACACACACACACACACACACACTGCTGCAGTTGTGTAGAGCTTTCCCTCCTGACAGCTTTATCAATATTCTCTCTCATCAGAGCGCTCGGTCAGCGAACGCCACTGAAAGGCCACCACTGCGCGGCTAACTGCCTCATTAAAAAGTTTGGAGGGGCATGGGGGGCAGCTGGCGGAGCCCAGAAGCGGCCCGAGGTTGACGGAGCTCGGAGTCCCCGAGGCGGTAGCTTCCAGAGATCAACTCTCATTGGAAACTCTGACCCCAGCCACTGACCCTGTCTATTTACACCCCCGTTCAGACAGGCGACAGGAGGGATACAGCACTATCTCTCTCTCTCTCTCTCTCTCTCTCTCTGCCTCTCCACATCTCTCTGTCTCCCTCTCTATCCTCACTGCTGTGAATCACCTAGCTGGCTGAAAGGAGAATGAGACCGGCAGCAGTGGAAGAAGTATTCAGACCCTTTTCTTAAGTAAAAGTGCTTAAGCCACACTGTAAAAATACTTTGTGAAAAGCCTGGCATTGTAAAAATCCAAACAGTTGTGTGTTTAATGGTCTAATCATTTCAGCTGGACTTGTAGTCTACTTTACCCTGTAATCAAACATCAGATGTGTTTTGTGTGCAGAAATCCTAATTTGTAAAGCAACTAGTAACTAAAGCTGTAACAGATGAATGTAGTGGAGTAACAAGTAGATTATTTCTCTCTTAAATGTAGTGGAGTAGCTGTAGAAAGTGGCAACAAAACTAAAGACTCAAGTAAAGTACAAGTACCTGAACATTTGGATTTAAGTACTTGTGCAGATGTACTTAGCCCTTACAGAGAAGTGCATCAGATATTTCCTTGTTTAATTTTTCAGTAGAATCATTAAGAGATAAACAGTTTACCTGAAGATGTGAATTTTTACCTAATTTCACTTTCTTCTTACTTGAATCCGTACCTGCTCCTGTTGACCTGCCAGATGCGAACACAAGGCAGAGGGATAGAAAAACGGTCAGCACAAAACAATAACACAAAGCTATCCTCGATAAAGGAAATTGAATTTGAAAGCATCTATTGTGGGGAGGAACGGCTTGCTTTTTATTTTATACCTTAGGGGCAGGCACTGGAAACGCTGTGAGCACAGTCATAAACACGCCATAATCATAATATGAATCTCTATTCGCATTATTTCTTGTCTTTATGGTGGCAAAAAAAAACATAGAAAAAAATAAACTGTCAGCACTCAGTCCTGCAGCCCTCAAAAGAGCAATTTTGGAAGCCAAAACAACAGGGCAGCGGAGTAGAAAGTAAATAATAAAAATATTCAGGGCAGGAAGGTACAGAGGCTATAACGCAAAAAAGTGGAGGGATACGGGTAAAACAAAAAAGAGGACACCAGAGATTTATAAAGTTAGTGCGAGAGAAAGATAAAGAGCCAAGGAGAGAGAAGGAAGATAGGAGACAGCTTGCTTCCCCTCTCTCGTCGCCTCTGCTGGCTCAGTGTTTAACAGATGGAGGATGACAGCGGATGCTTAATGAGGTTTCAGGCACATAGGCAGTAACCTGCGCCACCAGGAAAAGGAACACATGGGTAACTATTCCTCAACACTCGGAGAGTCCCTCCCACTGAGATTCACGTTTGTCAATTAACTCACACTCAGCCTGGGCTACTGTTTTCCACACTACCCCAGGAGGCTGCTCAGCAGAAAATAATAAGCTGGTGAGGGGTGTGTTTGACTGATGCAGGTACCCACAAGTTGCTTTTAATGCTTTTAAGGCAGTGTTTAAAAGGTGCAATCGTGTGCAAAGTCCTAGGACTTGTGTGCAAGGAAAGAATTAGGGTGTTTCCAAGTGTCATTTTCGTTCAGCTAGTCGACACAGCATTCTGGGATTGGAGGAAATTGTGCTCATGTTTATTGGCATTTCTTTACACCAATCACAATTGTCTTGGGCGGTGCTAAGCGCCGGAAAGAGCCACGGTGCCTCTGCTCAATAGTCTCAGGAAGGAACTTGTTTTGGTGGAACATGTGTACGTTCAAAGTTTCGTAGTTTTAGTCTTCAACAGAAAGCGTAGATTGGACAGATGCTCTAGCTAGCTGTCTGGATTTACCCTGCAGAGATCTGAGGAGCAGTTAACCATAGTCCTCAGAAATCCACCGGAGGTTAGAATTACAACACAAAGAAAGACGAACGGGACCGGCATCCAGCGGAACAACCGGAGCAATCCCGGAAATGAAGTGTTGTTGATGCAGACTACATGCATATGGACTCGGTAGTGCACTGTGTAAACTGATTGGTTGGAGCAATCAGAGGGTGTGGTGATTGCCTCAGCCACTAATGTTTCATTTCTTTTGTTTTTCTTTAGCCTTTTTGTATTTTAGAAACAGCAATGTAGCGGACAGCAAACCCACCATACACTTAACAGCAGAATGAATGGGTTTACTGTACTAAATTTCTTCCAGGATTGAAACCTTTTTTCTAAGGTGCAACGTGCTACCGAATGCAGAACAAGACAGTTTTAGGCAACCAAAATGTTCCAAGATTGGGTCAAAGTTTAAGATTTAAACCAGTTCGGGTCTATTTTATAGGGGTGGGAATCACCAGACGCCTCCTGATGTGGTATCATCACGATACTTACGCTACAATACGTTATTATTGCGATTTCAAACATGTTGCAAAATCCTGCAATATATTGCAATTGATTGCACTTCTAATTTTTCCCAGTTTCAAATGATGTCCCCAAAAGGAAACTTGGTCAACATCTGTTTTATCTAAAAAGATACATTTTCTGTTTGTTCATATTATTTCAGTATTGTTGCTTCAAAATGGGATTGTCAAGCAGACAAACTGACCAACACATAAAAGATCCATACTTGGAGTCTGTGTATCGATACAGTATTAGCAGTGAAAATATTGCAATACTATGCTGGTTCCAGCTTCTATGTGAGCAATGTTTTGGGGTTTTGGGCAGTTGGTTATTGGCATTTTTATATACTGAATTATTTAAAAAAAAATAGATGTTGGCCTAATTTGCTGTTTGTTAAAGTTTGTCTCCTCTATACTCGAATTGAGTGAAAGTGACAAACTGGATGAGTGAGCAGAAATCCTTTCATGGTGTCATGTTTGTATGAGTTTAGCAATGAAGGCCCACCTTCTGAAATAGTCAAAAAATGACTTTACAGTACAGCAGAGGAGATATTTTTTTTATAACAGAAGGGCAGAAGAGACGTTAAGAATTTGGGGCGTCTCAAAAAATGTAATCCCAGTGATTTAATTTTGAATGGCAAAGTCCGCACTGTGAGGGGACTTTAAGCAAATTCTTTATGTTAAAATTTTAAACGTCACTTAGATCTTAGATCTGCAAGAGTCATAAAATGGGGCTACAATAGTCCGCGTCCATGCCTGTGTAGTATAATGTGTAGGTGGCAGAGAAGCAAGATGTACGACATGTCAGTTTTGCACTGAAGTCGTTCTGATAGAAAGTGTGGAGGGAAAAGCTGTGGATGCATCTGTGCTGCAAACTGGCCTGGGGCCGTGTGGCTGTGATCCATAAAGAAGATGTGAACTGTATGGCATGCAGGAAAACGATGAGCAGATGGACTCTACTATCATTAGCTAGTTTCCATCAACTGAAATGTCCTTGAATGAATTTTATCCAAATTAAGTGATATCAAATGAAAAATACCTTATGGAAACAGTAAAATTCAATGGAATGTCATGAATATCAACTCAAAGGAAATGCGTTCTGTCTCATCAGATTTTTATCTTGATCGGCTTATGTGATAAACGCTGATGGAAACGTTTTTTGCCGAATTGCAATTAAGTTTTAGGGCATTTTATGGTTGTAACCCACCACAAAACAAAGAAGAAAACATTTTAGTTAATTTCCGCCCAGTATTTCCGCTCTGGCAGGTGTCAACAAAGACAGATGTAAGTGGACGGACAAGGAGAAGAGAGACTTTATTAATCTAATTAACGAGCAAAATATAACGGCTGTTTTAGATTGCAAAAATCTAAGAAAGGCCGTGATTTATCAGGCGACAGCTTGCGACATCTAGGGACAGGGACGGGCCAATAACCAGAGAGATGGTGATTGACTTCAGGTGGAAGGGAACGGCTCTGCAGCCCCTTTGCATCCAGGGAAGAGACGTGGACATGGTAGAGGAGTACAGATACCTGGGTCATTAACCACAACAGGCTGAACTGGAAAAACTGCGGTTTACAAGAACGGGAGGAGCAGACTCTGTTTCCTGAGGAAGCTGAGATCCTTTGTGTGCAGCAGAATTTTGGAGATGTTCTACCAGTCTGATACCAGCAGAGCTTTGAAGATGTTGTACCGGTCTGTTGCCAGCAGAATGTTTGAGATGTTGTACCAGTCTGACACCAGCAGAATGTTGGAGATGTTCTACCATTCTGATACCAGCAGAATGTTGGAGATGTTCTACCAGTCTGTTACCAGCAGAATGTTGGGGATGTTCTACCAGTCTGTTACCAGCAGAATGTTGGGGATGTTCTACCAGTCTGATACCAGCAGAATGTTAGAGATGTTCTACCAGTCTGATACTAGCAGAATGTTGGAGATGTTCTACCAGTCTTATACCAGCAGAATGTTGGAGATGTTCTACCAGTCTGACACCAGCAGAATGTTGGTGATGTTGTACCAGTCTGTTACTAGTAGAATGTTGGAGATGTTCTACCAGTCTGATACCAGCAGAATGTTGGAGATGTTCTACCAGTCTGTTACCAGCAGAATGTTGGAGATGTTCTACCAGTCTGATACCAGCAGAATGTTGGAGATGTTCTACCAGTCTGACACCAGCAGAATGTTGGAGATGTTCTACCAGTCTGTTACCAGCAGAATGTTGGAGATGTTCTACCAGTCTGTTAACATCAGATTGTTGGAGATGTTCTACTAGTCTTCTACCAGCAGAATGCTGGAGATGTTCTACCAGTCTGATACCAGCAGAATGTTGGAGATGTTCTACCAGTCTTTTACCAGCAGAATTCTGGAGATGTTCTACCAGTCTGATACCAACAGAATGTTGGAGATGTTCTACCAGTCTGTTACCAGCAGAATGTTGGAGATGTTCTACCAGTCTGTTACCAGCTGGTTGTTGGAGATGTTCTACTAGTCTTCTACCAGCAGAATGTTGGTGATGTTTTACCAGTCTGATACTAGCAGAATGTTGAAGATGTTTTACTAGTCTTCTACCAGCAGATTGTTGGAGATGTTCTACCAGTCTGATACTAGCAGAATGTTGGAGATGTTCTACCAGTCTTTTACCAGCAGAATGTTGGAGATTTTCTACCAGTCTTATACCAGCAGAATGTTGGAGATGTTCTATTAGTCTTATACCAGCAGAATGTTGGAGATGTTCTACCAGTCTATTGTGGCCAGTGCTCTGTTCTCCGCTGGGGCAACGGCATCGGATCGGCTGCAAACAGGACACATTTGAAGCTGTGGTGGAGAGGAGGTCCTTGAACAAACTGTTATCTATCATGGATAACCCGGACCACCCTCTCCACCCCCCACTGGTCCGACAGACGAGCAGCTTCTCTAAGAGGCTCCAACAGCTTTGATGTCGCATGGACCGCTACAAGAAATCATTCCTACCAGAGGCTAAACTCTTTAACACGTCATCACTGGGTGCTAGATAAGTCTTTGAAACACCACAATACTGCACTAATTGCAACTTGTACAATTGGTTTATTTACATTTAAGCATACTATTTAAGCAGTTGAACATTTTGTTTTCCCATCCTTTATATAGTCAAATATTTGTTCATATATTTTATTCCTATTATTATTATTATTATTGTTTCATGTATATTGTATGTATGTACAGGTATATTATATCTTAGTATTTCAATCATATTTATATTCTGTGCTGTGTGACTGATGTATGTTTGCTGCTGTAACACCATAATTTCCCATTTTTGGGGATCAATATCTCTCTATCTATCTACCTATCTATCTACTAATATTACACTACAGGTCAAATGTTGTCTTGGTCTTCATGCTTCAACTAACGATGATCTCCCAGAAGTGTTGGGAGCGCTGACGTTCCCAGCCCACAGCCCGCCTCCCTTGTCGTCTGGCATTTACGTGCATCTGCATCTGCATCATCATAGCAGTGTGTTGATTGCGTTGTGGTTTTATATTATAGCTTGATATGTTGCCATCAGCGGGCACATAAGCTCTATTACAACTTGTCCAATATTGTTCATGTGTTGGTAGATGGCGTGATCCATTTTGTCTAGAAAAACTTTGTGCGCAAAGTTCTAAAATCAATTTTATAAACCAGTTTAAATGCAAAACAACATGTGACTCATTGCGCACAGGTTTTTATTTTCTTTAAAGGCGTTGGATGAAAACACACTTTCACCAGCTTTATTCGCGTTAGTTTTTTTTTACCAAACTTCAGATAATTCGACTGACAAGTGGATGGAAACTTAGTGCTGTGTTGCTGCTAATGTTCCAAAGCGGTGTCTCTGCTCAGGGTCCCCTGCATTCACAGAAGAAAAAGTCCACCAAAACAGTTCATTCTGGACAGTTAACATAGATGACATGCATGGCAGCATTTTAACAATGTATCTTTGAATTTATGGGATGTTTTGAGGGTATTTCAGTTAATTGGTCTCTGGAGGTGATCTTTGGGATTGGAATTACCAAAGCTCGTAAACGTTTTATTTATTTATTTGCTTTACAAAGCAGGAACAAGAAAGGATTCAGCAGTACTAATGTTCTGAGCAAATCACTGAGTACGTTTACATACACACCGATTCCACTATTATTCCGAATATGAAAAAATTGTGAATATGAGAATTATGGTCATGTAAACAGCACATTCTGGTTGGACATTCTTAATGCTGCTTTTTTCGAATATAGCATTTACTGATTAAGACGTGGGATATTGTGGTATTATCCGGGTTTCAGAGGCATTCTTTGGACATGTAAATATCACATTCAGATGCGTCTTAATCTGGGTTTTACTGCAGTTTGGGACCGTTTACAGCCTCTTGCTTGTATACTCCTTACGGTTATCTCTGTGTGTTGTCATGGTTACTGTACACAAACCAACCCGTCAAGAGTTTGCAAGGCTGCAGACCCGATAAGAAGGAGAGAAAGCTACTTTTAGACATTATCAAAGACTTGGACATCAACAGGTTACGCCGACCTTTTCAAGAAGCTGGTTGAAGGAATGAAAGAGGGACGCTGTGTTCACACGGTCCAACAAGTCCTCCACTGCTGGGAAACTATGAAAAAATCTTATCTTGAAAGGCTACATGCAAATGGGAATATTTGTGCAATATTTACTTTCATTAGCCGTGTAAACAGCTTAGTTGGAATATTGTCTTTTTCAGAATAAAGGCAAAAAACTGAATATTATGTGCATATAAACATGGTCAGTGTAGCCTTTTAAAATCTAGTGGAAAGCCTGAAAGTAACGAGAGTGCAGGATTTTAGAGCAGCAGATTAATGCCCATGGTTTTGGAATAAAATGTTAAATTAAAACTCTTCATGATGTTTGGGTGTCCGCATACTTAGTGCTGAATGCTTTAAAGCATAATTTTTCAGGAAGACAAACATGCTTCAAAAAATCTGTTGAAACTGGGAGATGTACCTGCCATATCTGATGTTAAACAAATACAGAAGGAATGCAGAAGGATTTTAAAAGACACCAAAGCTAAAATGATTCTGCTAAATAGTGATGGCCAAATGATGGCGTTCCGGGTTTATAGAAATGGGCTCAATAATTAGCATTTGAGTTTTTTTTCAACCCTTTGTTGAACAGGGAGAGTAATCTGGTGGGCTCAGAAAACAAAGAAAATTGTTCACCACGTGGGTAGCCTAGAAATCTAGACGCACCCTAGCAGCAGCATGTAATTAGCAGCTAGGGTCAGTCTAGCAACTCTACGTTGGCTTGCGAGCTGGAAAAACCAAATTCTGGTCAGGCCCATCACATTGTGTATAGAGTTGGCGTGCAGGGCTTAACGTAATGATGGCAGAGTTGCAACGGTTCCGCGTGAATCCCTTGCTACTTGAAAACAAAGAAGATGGCTGCTCCTGCTGGAGAACAGCAGCCTTTTGAATTGTGACCATGGAAGACTGAGAGTTAAGCACTGAAGTCATTCTATCTATCAACCAACATTGCTCTGGTTAGTTGTAGCACTATCCTATTGCAGATAGATGCAGAAGGAATTTAACAGACAATCGTTTATCCCGCCCCTCGGATTGAGCCCTGCCAATGGTGAGTATCCAGACCGACATCTTGATGTGGGTCTGACTTGTCAGGCTATCATGACGCTTCATTTGGTCACCACTAAATGAAAACTGAAAACTGTAAAACATCGGTTATTGGAGTCATTACTCCAAATACACATGGCAGATTGGGATCCCAGAAACCCACTGCTGTCATCACAATGCACAGGTATACAGGTTGTACCAGTGTCAGGGCCTCATCTCTCGCTGACTCCTGAAACAGAAATGGCATGACGTTAACTCGTCACCCTGCTTTTTTTTATTTACTAGTATGTGCTGTTTGTCCTGACACAATTTCTTTTACAAGCACATATGCAGTGCTAGTTGTCTGTCAGAATTTATTGGTGGGATACCCGTCTTCTGCTGTGGCATCAGTCAACTGTGACGCCGACAGTACAGAGCCTGGCTGGGAAAACACATGTCCCATCTCAACACCACCACGTGTTTTTGCAGCATCAGCAGCTTGCTTTCCTAGCATAATGGCTTGTCCCCTATGTGCATGCGTCAGATTGTGACATCCATAATTAGCTGGAAAGTGTGGCTGAGGCGTGCACGGGCAAATGTAGCATCCCCTGTGGGTTAAGTAGAGTTCAGCTCTGGAGGGGAAAAGAGACAGGGTCAGCTGGCGAGGTGACACTCTTTTTTTCCCCATCTCTCTCGCTTTTGAACTGACCTCTAAAGAATTATCATATAATTATGCATCATATTCATTGCATGTGCCTCGTGCTCTAGGCAAGAAATCAGACCTAACTAGAGCTAAGGGGAAAAGAGAAGACCAACTCAAAGCCCAATGAAGGTGGCAATAGAATTGAAAATGGAAAAGGAACATCATTGGCTATGACTTTACTGAGCTACGTAGTAGTGGAACAGAAGTTATCTGTAAAACTCAACATGAAATGGAAGTGAAGAGAGAGACTGCATGCGATTCTCCCCTCCATGCCTCTCCTCCATATTTACTTTCTCTCCAGGGAGCCGAGTGAGGGCGGTGATAATCTTAGTGTCTCATTAAGGCTTAAATTAAAACGATAAGCAGGCTAGACTGTTAGGCATGTAGGTGACTTATTAAACTTCTTCAAAGCTTAAGGACTGCAATTCAGCTCCTCCTTTGATCAGTAATCGCTGGCAACTTTCCTACTATTAATTGATTACTCCTGGGAAAACAAGGGATTTTTTTTACTTCACTGTGTATGCGTGCTTTCTTTTTGCTTCCTCTCAACCTGTCCCAAGGTGATGAAGAAGCACGCTTAATCATTGTGCCCCCAAACCCTCCTTTCCCATTGGACTTGAGACTTATCTTGACTCATAACTTTGTTGAAATGTCATGGTCCAAGATAGAGTTCCAGACGGAGGCTTCTGGATACAGTGGGGATAAGCAAGCAGACTGCTGTTGTTTCCCATGGGGTCCACTTGCAATCTGCTGGAATCCCTTTTTTTTTTTCTTCGGGGCCCCGAAGCCCTTCTTGTTAAAGTAGGCCCGCTGAGAGCTGTCATCCACTTGGCAGGTGGAAAAGAGAAGACAGCAGATGATCTGAGTTGTGCGTAGAGTGGCTAGAAGGCTTCAAATGGGAACTCGTCACGTTAGAATAGTGACTGTCTGGATGATATCTGCCTTGATGTTGGAGCCGTTGTGTTTCCCCCTAATTTCTTGTTTCACTGTTCTTTTTATCCATTTTTATGCCATGTTTACTACAGACCACAAGCTCTGTAGCTCATACCAAGGGTCAGTGAGTAGAAGCAACTGAGACAAATAGGGCCATCCCACCAAATGATTTGGTCCCTGTATTTAATTTCAGTCTATTAAATTGGTCCGGCATTAAGCAAGACCACCCCACTCGGCAGCGGCAAAAACAAGCTACAATGTAAGTTAATGGACAATTGTGCACCTTTAATTTCCGTCCACCAAAGTGCTGTTTTTGCCATATAATGTTTTAGGCGTCTAAAAACATTATGGAAAGGATCCCTACAGAGATGTACAGTGGTCTGCAAAAGTTTGGGCAACCTTGTTAATTTCCATGATTTTCCTTCATAAACTGTTGGTTCTTAGGATAAAAAAAAATCAGTTAAATATATCATATAGGAGACAAACACAGTGATATTTGAGAAGTGAAACGAAGTTTATACCATTTACAGGAAGTGTGCAATAATTGTTTAAACAAAATTAGGCATGTGCATAAATTTGGCCACTGTTGTCATTTTACTGATTTCAAAATCTTTAGAACCAATTATTGGAACACAAAATTGGTTTGGGAAGCTCAGTGACCCTTGACCTACATACACAGGTGAACCCAATTATGAGAGAGTATTCCCTCCTCTGTGAATCTTCTCTGAAGTGTAGCGACATGGGAGTCTCAAAAGAACTGTCACAGGAACTGAAAACAAAGATTGTTCACCATCATGAATTAGGGGAAGGATACCGAAAGCTGTCTAAGAGATATCAGTTGTCTGTTTCGACAGTTAGGAACATAGTCAGGAAATGGAAGACCACAGGCACAGTTCAAGTTAAGGCTTGAGGTGGCAGACCAAGGAAAATCACGGATAAACACAAGCGAAGAATGGTTAGAACAGTCAAAGTCAACCCACAGGTCAGCACCAAAGACATACAACATGATCTTGCTGCAGATGGAGTCATTGTGCATCGTACAACTATTGCGCGCACTTTACACAAGAAGATGCTGTACGCAAGAGTGATGCGGAAGAAGCCTTTTCTCCGCCCACATCACAAACAAAGCCCCTTGAGGTATGCTAAAGCACATTTGGACAAGCCGGCTTCCTTTTGGAATAAGGTGCTTTGGACTGATGAAACTAAAATTGAGTTATTTGGACAGAACAAGGGGCCTCATGCATGGAGGAAAAACAACACAGCATTCCTAGAAAAAAACACCTGCTGCCTACAGTAAAATTTGGTGGTGGTTCCATCCTGCTGTGGGCCTGTGTGGCCAGTTCAGGGACTGGGAATCTTGTTAAAGTTGAGGGCCGCATGGATTCCACCAAATATCAGCAGATTCTGGAGACCAATGTCCAGGAATCAGTGACAAGGCTGAAGCTGCGCCGGGGCTGGATCTTTCAACAGGACAATGACCCTAAACACTGCTCAAAATCTACTAAGGCATTCATGCAGAGGAACAAATACAACGTTCTGGAATGGCCATCTCAGTCCCCAGACCTGAATATTATATAATATATATAATATATATAATATATAATATATAATATATAATATATAATATATATTATATATAATAATATATATTGAAAATCTGTGGTGTGACTTAAAGAGAGCTGTCCATGCTCGGAAACCATCAAACCTGAATGAATTAGAGGTGTTTTGTAGAGAGGAATGGTCCAAAATACCTCCAACCAGAATCCAGACTCTCATAGGAAGCTAAAGGAAGCGTTTAGAAGCTGATATTTCTGCAAAAGGGGATCTAATAAATATTGAGTTATTTTTTTTGATTGTGGTGCCCAAATTTATGCACATGCCTAACTTTGTTTAAGCAATTATTGCACACTTCCTGTAAATGGTATCAACTTTGTTTCACTTCTCAAATATCACTGTGTTTGTCTCCAATATGATATATATAACTGATTTTTTTTAAATGTTTCTTTCAAATGTGGCCCTGATCCTTTTCCGTAGTTGTAGGTCCTGCTGAAGTGTCAGAAATCCTTTCCTCATGTTGCCAGCAGGGCAATCTGCCCACAAGCTAAGAGATAGGCAGCTCAGCACATTACAGATCCCACATTATTACCACATTTGTTCAATAGGAATAAATAAATAATAATGCTGGACCCATTGTTACTCAGCTGCTTATCTCATCCCCCCAAAAACAATTTTCTTCCCTCTAATTTACTATGGTTCCTGCTTTGTTGCGTTCACAATATGGCTGTTGTCATTATGTAATGACACTCATCCATTAGGTAAATTGCTTTTTTAAGGTGATCACAAGAATTGGAGAGGAGTTTGGTCCGTACAGAGTGATGCTAACGAGTCTAAGAGAATCTGACATGGAGAAGCCAATGCGCCAGAGCTGAAGGGCTTACAGCACAATCAACTTAATATAGTGTGTGTTTTAGAATGTGGTTGAAAGGAACTTGTGGTCACAAACGTCATAAATGTGTACTGAATTACAAAATCTGCTGCAATGTGATCACCAATTGAAAACTATAGATGTGAAAGGTCATGCATGGTTCTCAATTAGTCCAGCCACGTGAAGTTAAACTGTGAAGAAACTGTGAATTCATTTCTAGATAAGTGTGTTTCAGTCTTCTCTGCCTCTGAAAAAGTTTTTTTGGTTGATTTTTTTTTTTACACGTAGTTAAAGTTTTCTGCTACTCATCAAGGCAGCTCGTGTCTGCTCAGGAGATCTGAAGGACAAACTTATGTAATCATCATTAATTAACTGCAACTCATTTAACAGGTGAACTATTTCTCACTTGAGGGGAGAGCACAACAGTGGCTCTGTGTATGTACAGGGTGGTCTCTGAAGAAGCCTTGCATTTCATTGTGATCTTTCCATTTCACAGTTTGAGGGGAATATTGAGGATTTGTATCAGGACCAGGTCTGTGCATTCAGGTTATGTTTGTCTGCCTAGCAGGAAGCTGTTACTCATAACGCATACTCTTTTCAATATGCTCTAGACTTACCATGTCAGTTCTAGCAATTCCAAAACTCATTGAACAGGGAAGGGGGGGGGGGGGGGGGGGGGGGGGGGGGGGGGGGGGGGGGGGGAAATGCCACCACAAAGAAAAAGGAAGGCGATGAACATCCAGCCGAAATGAGGGACATCAGGCAGATTTTTCGGCGGCACCGGAGCAATCCCAGAAAAGAAAAGTCCTCAACGTAGAATACAAAGTACACAACGCAGATTAACTGTGGTAGAAATTCCAGTTTACAAACTTGTGCTATGTAAATTGTAGTCTATTCCCCCGGATTGCTCAGGTACTGCGGAAAATTGAGCAGAATGTCTGCTATTTTCTTCCTCCTTTGTGTTGGTGTTCTAACCTGTGGTGAATTTCTGAGGACTATGGTCACCTGCTCCTCAGATCTCTGCAGGGTAAATCCAGACAGCTAGCTAGACTATCTGTCCAATATGAGTTTTCTGTAAACACCAAAGCAAGTTCCTTCTCGAAGCTATTTTGCAGAGACCAATTTTGGAACATCCTGGATAAAGATTACAATTTACATAGCATAAATTTGTAAACTGGAAATTCCACCACAGTTAATCTGCATCTGTATTTAGAAGACATATGTACATAGGGTCAAATTACACACTGGTGAGTATGCATAAACATGAAATGATGTCCTGATACCTCTCGTTGTGGCCTTTAACAAAAATATTGCTCACATCTACAAAGTAGCTTTTTTCTACTTGTGAAAATGCAGTAAAGGGATCTTTTTTTCATAATTAGACCACATTGGACCAGGTCCAGAGAACAAAAGGCAGAAATGATTCACTTAATCTCTAATGCTCCAAGTTTATCCTTCCGTGCATTATGATGGCTTTACGTTTTCTTTGCCCTATCTATCATTCTTACAAGTTCTTTTTGTTCCATTTTGGTAGAACCAAGCCAGATAACCAATCCGTTATTAAGTACATGATTTGGTTGGCAAAATGTTCTTTCTGCAACACAAGTTGTCCAGAAAGAACACAGATCTTTTAACTGGGTAGCAGTGATTTTTGAGCATACCTTAACCATGTCGCTCAAGCTCTTTTGTTTTTCACAGATCCAAGTCCATTAAACCAACATAATAAAATGTTTATAGGCTCTCAATGAAGGCTTGTTAAATGGGCATTGCAATCTTTTACAGATACCAAAAGAGTTAAGCTGCCTCAGTAGGTGTATTCTTTGATTTGCTCGCTTAATAATGGTATCAGTGTTCTCACTGAATTTCAGTTGCGGGTCATACACTGTGCCTGATTACTTACATGTCTGGACTATTTTAACATTTATACTGTGTATTACACTCTGTTTTGGTTTGTCACTGTGCTTCCTGGAGTCTATGACTAATTATTTAGTTTTAGACACATTTAAATCAAGGAAGCTGTTGTCACACCATCTGACAAATTCTGCAATGGCACTGTTCATCAGATTCATTTCATTAGATTTCACCCTGGAGAAGGAACAACCATGCTGAGTGTTCTGAAAACTTCCCCAAGTAGCTGTTCTCCCAAGATGACCTACTAGTTGTCAGTGTATAATACAAAAAGCAGGGGGTGAGCACGCAGCCCTGGGGAGAGCCTGTGTTAATAACAGAGGACATATTTCTATTTACATAGACCTGCTGCCTTCTGTTTGTTAAAAAAAATGTAAAACTAGTAATAAGATCTGCTCGTGTAACTTAAAGAATGAGGCTTATTGTTCAATACATTGTAATGCTGCATTTTGTTAAAGGCTGAAGTGAAGTCAGCATATACAAGTCTTACATGTGTTGCAGGTTTCTCAAGATGTTTATATGCCTTGTCAATAATGAAGAGCTTTGCATCCTTTACACCCTTGCCCGCTTGATATGCAAATTGTAGTGAATCTAATTTATCTGCAGTTAGGGGGATGATTGTGTAGCCTGGCTCCGCCCTTTTACATACTTCTGCTCAATTTTCATTTCCCTTCAGTACTACGTCTGGGTTTGTGATATATTGTTGTGTTTTCTCTAGCCAGATTTTTGGTGGTCCAACCAGCAAACAGAGGGAGGGGCTGAGACCAAAGATGTTGAGGTTGTGCGCTGGTTTGAATTTTAATGTACCGGAGTCCTGTAGGACCAGGCTAATGGACCAGGGTCTGGTAGGACCAGGCTAATGGACCAGGGTCTGGTAGGACCAGGCTAATGGACCAGGGTCTGGTAGGACCGGGCTAATGGACCAGGGTCTGGTAGGACCAGGCTAATGGACCAGAGTCCAGTAGGACCAGGCTAATGGACCAGGGTCTGGTAGGACCAGGCTAATGATTATGTCATTCAGGATCTTTTCAAAGCACTTCACTACCAAGGAAGTTAGTGGAATTGGTGCAATTGCAGATAGGCTGAACTAGGCTTTAGCATCTCTGTTTGATTGGACTACAATATCTTTGTTTACATCAAAGATTCAGCTTACCTAACGCCTCCAGCATGAGTTTAAATTCACCTTCAGGATGGCAGTTGGCAGGGTAAGATGATGTACTGTTTAATACAAAATTCTCCCCAATTGGGAATTCATTAAATGCCCTGGTGTGATTCACCAAGGTCTCCCAAATCTCCTAGTTGTGCTGGTTGAGTTTTTCTATAACATTTAACCATTTCTAAACATTTTCTAATTAATATATTTTTGGAATTATTTGCTGAGTTTGTTTCTGTACCGTTTCACTGTGTATCACTGAACAATGATGAATTCTAAAAGTTTGTCTTGTGATTTGTAAGCTGAACAAAGAGAAGAAGAAAAAAAAACAGAAAATATATCTATACATGGCAAAGTTATTCTAAGTTTGCTTCTGACAGCCAGGTGTCGTATCGCTGCTTGTACTGAATTTAAAACAAAACAAGTTTTTAGTATTTGATTTTTTGTCTGAATAGAGTCTTGGTTGGAGGGGAACTTATCTAGTTTTCATCTCTTACATCAGAATGCTCCCATCTGCTGCTGAGATTCACATATACTTCCTTTTTTTCCAAATGTATAGGTGTTAAATCACAGAAGGCATTCATGCACACTCACTCAGACACACACACACATAAACACCGTCATGCCTCGTCTTGCTAAACAGATTGCTTGTGTTGCAGAGCATGTGGGCGGGCTCCGCTGAGAGACGTCTCTCTCTCTCTGGTGAATGAATGAGGGTTTGCAATGCCTGCTGCAAAACAAATGGCACGCCTTTGTGTGCACAGACATGGGTGAACACATTTCACTCATGGTAACAACACACCGTGGCACTGACACACTGATTCACACACAGACACACACACACACACACACACTAATGTAGTCTAGCTGTACATCTGTGTCTTTGTGAAGACATTGCATTGGCAACATTCGCTCCCTGAGCTCTTCTTAATGTTTTTTTATTCTTTTTCCAATATTTTCATCATCATATCCTTTTTTTTCACTTAACAACATAAACAAACAATATAACCGTTTGGTACCAGACATTACCTAGACATACACACTCAAAAAATCAGACAGTATGTCAATAATAATAATTATATTTTTTAATTTTTTAAAATATCCTTAAATATAATGAACAAGAAATGAATGGTTGGAAGTAAATAATAATGAATACATATAGTGAATGCAAAATTAATGAATAGATCAAATTTAAAGTCCTTCCTTTCTTACATACTTCTTGTGGCAATGTAATTGTTCAAACCTTTTCATTAGTATTGAATATAGTATATATATATATATATATATATATATATATATATATATATATATATATATATATATATTTATATATATATTTACTGTATAGAGATATTGGACCATTTCATGTAATTGATTTCAACAATATCTCATAGCCCGTGTACTTCAGATCTGAATCCCACACCAACCTGCTGTATTCAATTCGTAAGAAATGACTAAAAAGATCTGACTTTCCGCCGCGGCCACCGTCTGAAGGTCCAACACTCATGTTAGATGACTGTCACAAGAGTCCACACACACAAGGCAAACACACAGGCACACACACACGCAGACGTAATGTGAAGCCGAGCAGTAGCCGGTGGGATCTGAGGGGAAAACACTGAGCCGTCCCTTTGTTTAGATGTCAGAAGGCATCACGTTAAACAGGCAGATGCTTTTCACTTGACATAATCATCAACACTCTAACAGAACAGTGACCCCTCCACTCTCTGCCTGTCAGTCTGGTCTGGGCATCCGAGCCCTCTGGAAAATGAAAAAAGAGAGAGAGAGAGAGAGAGAGAGAGATGTGTCAGCCACACAGCCTCCACTTTCAGTGTGCACTCACCGTTGACATGTCGGGCTCCAGTTGCTGCATGCGCTGCCACTGAGGTTGTTCATGTCGATGTTGGATATGTTTAGTTTGTTTGTTGTACAGTTCAGTAATGTCTTACTGTGTCTACACAATAAGTCCAACAGTATGTTACCTCGTCTTTTCTGGATTGTTCCTAGTTCAGGCAAAGCTTTCTTCATGTAATGGATACATTGGTGGCCCAGTGAGCTTAACGCACAGCCAAACAACAAAGCATTCTCATGAGCGGGTTTGTACAATATTGTACAAATATGTACACACAATGTTTCGTTTTGTAATTTTTATTATCCTACAAAATTAGGCGATTACCAGCTGGTCACATGATGCTGGCTACAGAGCTCCTTGCTAGTTGACTTTAGCTTCACCAATTTGAAAACACATGCAGAGCATTTAGAAAAGCAACACTGCAAATGGAGCAAACACAAGCAAATACTAAATTCTGCTGGTAGTAACACAACGCTTTCCAAGGGACAATTAAAAAGTTATGCACACAACTGGGACACTGGTTTTAAACCTGGACGTTAAAGGCAAAAACAACACAGACAGTGCGTTCACTTGAAACTTTTAAGCCTTGTGGTGCATTCAAAGTCATTGTAAAATACCCTATACCCAATTACCCTTTGTTAAAGTGTAGGTTCACGCACCATTTAGGTAGCAGCACCGTTGTAAAAATATCGTTTAAGCACCAGTATTGGAGATAAAAACCCACACCCAACCCTAGTGACACTGATTACACTGTTCTCCCGTCAACGTGTCAACGTACTTCCAGTACGTTGACACAGTTTAACAGCAAGCCAAACTCGAATTCACGAGCCATGATGACGAGCCCCTCGACCCTTTTATTGTCTTCAAGCGGGTGACATTAACGAGTGAAAACTAAACAGAAAGAAAAAGACAGAAGCTTAGTCTCTTGTACAGCAAATAGCTATAGCCTACCAAGCTATATCTAACTATACAACACATCAACAATGTGCTAACTACCCATTCACTCACATAGCGCTAGCATAACACCAGAGTAAAGCTAATAGCATAACTAACGTTCACACACATAGCGCTAGCATAAACATCAGATAGCATCTCTAGCAGAGAAACACGACAAACGTGAATTAAATCATGAATAAATGAAAGGTTTACTAACTTACAGCCCCAGGAATAATGTAAGTAACAGAAATGAATACTAAACTTACAGCCAATGCTTTCGTGGGAAAAATCAATACAGTGTCCAACTCGAGTACCATATTTTCTCCGTCATAGTTCTTCTTCTACCGTTTTAAAACACGTAGCGTGTCATGTTTTCCAAAATAAAGGTCAGTGAAAACTATTCCTGCGTGTACTTTACTACATATAATATAACACATCTAATTTACTTACATAGGACATTTTTGAATACAAATTATTCTTAATAACTCTGGGGGCAGAACACTGATCTTGAAACCTTGGTCACAGTATACATCTTTAAATAAGCAAGTAATGTTCAATACAACTAATGTAATGTTTGTTTTTTGTGTGCAATAAAATAGGTATTAAATTGCTTCAAAGTCTTCACTACATACTATATTATATGAGTCTGAACCAACGTAATGTAAACAGCAACTTAACTGGTTGGCAGTGAAAAACAACTGTTGGTCAGTAAGTCTAGTCTTTTTTGCAGCGATGTGTAGTCAAATGGTAAAGGTGTTTCATTAATTTGCTTGCATTTTGTCAGGGTGTGATGGATGAGGCAGGAATATATTGAAGTCTAGTCAGTTAGATATTTGGCATGGCATTTGTGTATGTGGAGATATTAAATACAGTGAGCTTACTTATTGTCAAAGGCACAATATACTCTACAGGCTTGCAACACTCTTATCAGCAAACACGTAGACAATCATAGAAACATGGCAATATATTCAAGTTGAAATCTCCCTTTGACGTATTATTCCTCAGCTTTCTCTGAACTTGCACTACTGATTGATTGTCAGTCTGCTTGCCTATTGCACCCTATTTTTGACTATGCAACCTTTTTCTGTTCTATTCTGTTTCATTTTGTGAGGTTACATTATGTGACTATTTTTTACAATCCTTTTATTTGGCACTTTTTGTAATTCTCTTTATTCCCTTTTCCTTCAGTTTCTTTCCTTATTTTATCGACGTTTCGACAGGTAAACTATGTGTTTTATAAACATAACCCAGTTGTTTTTTGCATGCGATTTTTAACATCAACATATCTTACCCAGAGGTCATCCCATTGTCCCAAGTTAAATATGAAAGGTGAATGTATTAACAGGTAAAACAGGTTTCAGGAGTAAAATGTCACAGGATTGTGTTAGAGAAACATATATTAATGGTGAGCAGCTTTGCAAAATAAACATCTGTTCTGTTCAGGGAGATCAACGCACGGAACTCCTTATCCATACATCTCAAATTAGACTTATTAAATTAACATGACTGTTATCATTTTACACTCAATCTAAATCAGCCATGTGGTCTTGGATAATCAGTTGTTTTTCAATATGAATGGTGCGGCATTATTGTACCAGTCCTTTTGTTTTGTGTTGGTTTGAATGTGTTTACCTGTCGTATTTGTCTAAAGGCCCTTTAGGGACTGGCGTTGATACTAAGGCTGTTGCTGCTGTCGTATGTGACATTGTTTTTTGTTTTCCCCAGTTCTCTACCGGTCCTGTCAGGTTTAGCTATGATACAACCCAAAAGCAGACGGGACAGTTTATTGGTTGGTCAGAAATTTTTCCGACTGGTTGGTGGACTTGGACGGTCCTGATTCGAACAATGATGTTCAGGATGGTGTACAAGATGGTGTTCAGGATGATGTTGAGGATGGTGTACAGGGTGTTGTACAGGATGGTGTTCAGTAGGGTGTACAGGGTGGTGTTCAGAATGTTGTACTGGATGGTGTAGGATGGTGTGGGATGGTGTTGAGGATGGTGTACAAGATGGTATACAAGATGGTGTACAGGATGGTGTACAGGATGGTGTACAGGATGGTGTTCAGGATGGTGTGGGATGCCTACGGCGACCGGGATCTGGCATCCTCGAGCTGTACAACATAACAATCCTCTGGAGCCTGGAAGTCTGGTTGTTATTTAAGTAGCCTACTCCCTTGACGAGCAGATGAAGGTGTGGAGAGTGAAATCAGGTGGATGAAGCGCAGGTGTAGGACCAGGCCCGGAACGCTCCCAAACGACCGCCATGGGAGAGACAGAAGATTCACAAACAAAGAACACACCAAGCATACTACAGATAATAAAGGCAAACAAACACAAACACGTGTCATGGCCAGGGGTTCGTGACACGTCATTGCACACATATCAATAAACTATAGAAATACCCAGATACCCAGAAAAAGGTCGGGTATATAAGTGAAAGCAAGTTCCAGGGTATTATATACAGAGAGCTAGATTGTATTAATCACCTCCTTCTTCTTGCATGTCTTCACATATACAATGAATAACAGGACCTTGATACTGAAGAAAAGTATATAAATACATATACATATGTATTTATTTTATCAGGATAAGTGAGTCAGCATCATCCAGTTACACTAAAGCAGCTGTGCCTTAGCATCACTTGTTTGTGTCTGAGCATCTTCTGATGTTTAGGCAAACAAGATAAGCCATTTAAATATTTATTATCTATGATCTATGTGTATGATATTAAACATCCACCCATGCAATTTGGGGTGATAATTTCTCCAGCAGTGCAGGAAAAATATCAAGCTCTTTTTTTAATTATTATTCAATATTGAGTTGTTTGACTAATCATGTTGCAGCACCAGCAATTACTTTTCATTTGTCATAATAAAAGGTTGGAATTGGAATGGAACATTAACCAAATACAAAAGAAAATTGTACATTTGGCTGTGTGTTGGACAATCAGTGATCAACGCAGACGGAGTGCATCACAGCGGGCATTATCGATGCCCCTTTGATAAGAATTGTCCCATGTAAGCGAAATGTGGCTCTTGTTCAGTAAACATAAAACAATAGCTGCATCACTGACCTTGCTCACCATCCCCGCTGCACATGCCCTTGGTTTAGCCCGTCCCTTTGAATGTAAATGACTAGCTATTAAAGGGAGGTTGAGGCATGTATGCTGCACTTTTGCCAGCACCACGCGGGCAAATTAAAAGGACATACATTTTAATAGGCACTGCCCTCATCCGTGGCAGTTACTACTATCTGATTAATGGCTCAGCGCTCTCATTTCAATAGCCCATGAATAATTCTGCTCCAGTGCCAAAGTCATGATTAAGTGTATTCATTGAGAGAGAGAAAAAAAAACAGGTAAAACATAGATGTGTGAGAGAAAACCCTGAGAAAGGAGATTCATCGGAGTATCTGAGCACAAAACTGGCAGTTTTAGTCTGACATACCTGAGGGTGGGTCTGGAAACTCTTTTATTTTCAGACTTGGCTCCTTGCATGATGATATCATGCCCTGTTTGACTGTAAAAAAAAATCAAATAAAATCCAAATGTCAGCAGCTCTTCTCCCATCTTCTCCTGATGCTCTTTGGATCAAGTGGCATCAGTCCTCGAGGCTCCCTCCACAGAGCCACTGTGTAGCAGTGGCTGACAGCTTAGGGATTGTTCCAGTTGTACATGTGTTATTTTCTCCAAACCACACGACGATATAGATTAGGGATGAGCGAGTACAGCATTATCTGTATCTGTATCTGTATCTGTTTACCACCGGAATTATCTGTATCCGTATCCGTACTCGGACTGGGCGGGGCCTAAACCGGAAGTGGTCAGATTTCACCCGGAAGTTGGTCGGGTTCTCTTGAAATGTTAGGGTCTTTAACCGGTATGTTATTTAAGCATGCAATTGATATGAGTTGATCAAAAATTGTTATATTTATTGCTGATTGGAAAACTATTTACATGACGCGGTAACAAACATACGATATACAGAACGTTTTGCAACAAGGAATGCAACACATGCAGTGGCAATTATGAAGTAAAATGTAATGAACAAGAGTTTTCATACTCAATATATTTTTATTTTTTTAACTTTTTATTTTTTCATGATCAGTGTGATTTTTTTTGTTTTTGGTTCTTTTTTATTTTTTTTATTTCCACACCAGGTATATGTGTGTGTATGTGTGTGTGTTTGTGTGAGTAAGAGAGAGACACAGAGAGAGAGGGGGCGGGCAGCTGACGGTAAAAAATAAATACGCAACGGGAGTTGCATTTAAACCAAGCAGCTTGTCTGAAACCCACGTTCACCAGAGATCTACTGGTTACTATGTAAGTACTATAAACCAAAGTTAAAAACAAACCTGAAGCTAAAGAAACCCTAAACGTTAACGGAACAGATCCGCAGACCCGGTTGACTGCCTGCCTGACGGAGCGGGAGCGGGAGCGAGAGAGAGAGAGAGAGAGAGAGAGAGAGAGAGAGGCCGAGGGAGTGCATTTCTCCGTGTTCTGTGTGTGTGTGAGATTGATCCGAGC
>NC_048410.1:25068245-25078183 GCF_013103735.1 Etheostoma cragini
GCTGCGCGGCCAGTTGAGGAGTTGTATTCAATCCGAGCACGGATATTGACTCATATTACTCGTATAATACTTGTACTCAGCAAAAGTGCTTTATCCGTACCGGATACTCGTTTCAGCCGGATACTCGGATCACCCCTAATATAGATCTTTATTCCTTCCCTCTAATACGAGCCACAGGCGCGTTTTCTGTCCTCATATTTAAACCAGACAATGTAACAGTTTAAGCACATCCTTAACATTGTGAAATTCAGTTCAATTTATTTTTTATTCATAGTATCAAATCACAACAGCAGTTATATCAGGACACATTACAGATAGAGTAAGTGTAGATCACACTCTATAAATTATGGAGACCCATCTATCACCCCCTCCCCCAAACCCCAGGATATTTTATGGGCGGCATCTGTTGCTGCCCGCGAAGTTTGGTAAAAAAAAACTCGTGCAAATGAAGCCGGTGAAAGTGTGTTTCCCTCCAACGGCCCTAATGTGAAAAAAAACATGTTTAATGTCCAATGTTGTTTTGCAATGAAAATTATATATCAAATTGATTTTGGACATTTTAAGGTGTTTCCATTCAACATTCAAGCAAATATTTGCAAACAAAGTTTTTCTAGACAAAATGAATTGCGCCATCTACCAACACATGTTCAATATTGGACAAATTGTAATAGAGCTTATGTGCCAGCTGATAGCGACATATCAAGCTATAATGAGAAAACAACAACGCTATCAACACATGATGCAGATGCCACTTGCCTTTTATTTTCCCCTCGGCACCGTAGCGAGACAACCCTTTTTTTTTTAGACATGTCTCGTTATTTGACCGACTTTCATTTAATCCGGAGGACGTCCTACGGCTTGTCCTAACCTTTGTTGGCCATTTCCTTTGCGAGTTCCGGATAAAATAAATTCAAAAATTCTCTCGTTTCCTGGTTCATCCACTTCCATCTGTCTTCATTGACACCCCCCATGTGTGCAAACAAAGCAGAAATACTGGGCGGAAATTAACCAAAACTTTTTCTTCTTCATTCTGTGGTGGGTAGCAACCATAAAATGACCTAAAAGTTAATCGCAATTCATTATTTATTCGACAAATAACGTTTCTATCAGCGTTTATTGCATAAGTCAAATATCAAGATAAAATCCGATGAGACCAAACGTATTTCCTTTGAGTCAATTTTCATGAAATTCCATCAAATGTTATTGTTTCCAGAAGGCCTTTTTCATTTGATATCACTTAATTCGGATCACAATGTGTGGATGGAAACATAGCTACAGTGACTGATACAGATATGCAGAAATGGTTGCAGTTTGGTTAGGTCTAGGCACCAAAACCACTTAGTCCGAACACATTGTGTTCTGGGTATGAAGGGCGTCGGCACCTTTGTCCATTATTTCAACATGGTTGTAATTTGCTAAGCTAAACACTGAAGAGGGGAAGAGACGATTTTCAACCCTTCTGAGGCAAGTCATCCAGTGGAGTTTTACCATTTGGTAAACAGGGACCTCCCAGTACTGGCTCCATTCATCTGCATGTACAAAAGTACTTAGTAAAAATCCGCAAACGTTTCTGTAGGTCACCTGCCAACGCTAGCGGTTGCTAGCTAGCTTGGTTGGCAGAACGCTGAACAAGACATTTTTAGGTGACCAAAATGTTCCAATTAACTTTGAAGTGAAAATATACAGTGAGACGTCAAAACTTAGGAAGAAAACATGGACCACAGCCAGAAACAAGTCCAGGTCTATTTTAATGTCCACAGTGCCATGGTTAGCATTGCTAAGCCTCTGTCCTGATTGACAGGTCAGCGTGTAGCCGGGCCCCTAATGCATCCCCTGCTTTATCTTTTTGTTTTTTAAAATAAATGTGACCATAATTCACTAAATTAACATCATGCTGTATTGTAGAAGACTTGAAATTTTTAACTGAGTCCATAATTGTAAAGTATGACAATGTTTACTGAGGTTTTAAATCAATTGAGAACTAGGAACGTTGTATAGACACAGACTTTTTTATTGGAGACGTTGGAGTCGCCCCCTGCTGGATATTAAATATAATGAAGGTTCAAGGCACTCCAGCTATAGCTTTACTTTTCAGACCTGGATGCTTCGTCCATTACTCTAACAGTCTTTGTTTGCACATTGCCTGTGGCTTTTGAAACTTAACTTCCTTAAAGAGTTCACATAAGCTCTGCCACAAGCCACTGGAAGGACGCGTGTAGGCCGGAGTGGAGTGAATTTTATTGCCATGACATGACTTTTGGGGTAATGAAGCCCTCAGAGGCTCAGCAGTTACCTCAGGCTGCCATCTGCCAACATTCAAAGCTGTGCATTGTAGCTCTAACTTTATTACGAGGAGCTGGAGGTGTGTAACTACCTACTGCTGCTTGCACAGCTACGCCTCCATGTGAGAATAAACTGCTGTCTTTGACATCAAGAGAACAAATCTGTGTATTTTCTGCTGCTTAAGACAGTCTTTCCTCTTCGTCTCTGCCCGTTCTCCTTGTCTTGATTGTTTTTTTTTTACTATGTGTCAACTGCTGTTGCATCAAATCAAGTTGGATGATAGAATATGTGTTGCTATTTAAATGCTAATTTCACCTCCTTTGCTGGAGAAAAAGTTTTCTCTCTCTGGCGACGTGTCCGTAAAAAACAGCCAGCTTATCTCTTACTGAGCTCCATTTTTATGCTCAGGTAGGGGTGGTGGGGGTGTGGAGTTAATTCCATATGCAGATGATGACTGCAGAGGGGAATAATACAAGAGACATAGCCGCTTCTAGATAAGCATATACTTCAATTAACTGTCAAAATCAATTCCCCATTGGTAAAAATGGGTTATGTAACAGCTCTGCCTCAATCACACATATACACACAGAACCCCTACACGGACCTGTTCACTCTAATTCCCAGTGTGCCATTGTCACCCTGCGCTCATGGGCGCACTAATTCCCAGGGTGCCATTGTCACCCTGTGCTCATGGGCGCCGTAAACAAGCTCTATCCTGTATGTATGAAGAGGCAGCAGAGCCAATAAAAAGCTTTTCATATACAATGCCTATGTCCACAGAGATCTGAGTATACTGTAAACTTCTGAAGATGCCTATCAGCACTGTTTTTTTAATTCATTTTTTTTTACTGTGTTGTAGATAGAACCATATGTTTCCCTCTGCAATCAGCCTCCCTCGATAACACCATTGGAATGCGGCGATGGTGTTCTAGTCTCGCACATATATTGCAGAGTTGCACCAAGGAATTGATTCCCTGAGCAGCTGGGAGGCATCTGCTGCCAAAGTGTGTGTGTGTGTGGCACATCAGTATGTTTCACTTATTTACAAATGCCTATGGTTTTCTTTGTCGTAGCTCTCATTAGTGGCGCTTTATTGACTCAATTTTGGAGTTAAGCTGTGTTTTATTGTGGGATTGTTTTGCGTAATTTATGCTATGTATGTAACAACTCACGTCTTCTTTCACCTGTACTCTACCCAGAATCACCTGCAGTAAGCCACGTCCCATACAAATGTGCTCATCTAATGAAAAATCAAATCAATCTTTATTTATATAACACTTTACACACAACACAAGTTGCTCCAATCAGACAATCAGAACAAAGAGACATGGGTCCTGGCGGCTGTGGCTCAGTGGTAGAGCGGTTGCCTGCCAATTGGAAGGTTGGTGGTTCGATCCCTGCCCCTGCAGTCATTGTCAAAGTGTCCTTGGGCAAGACATTGAACCCCGAGTTGCCCCCGGTGCTGCGCATCGGAGTGTGAATGTGTGTGAATGTTTATCTGATGAGCAGGTGGCACCTTGTACGGCAGCCCCGGCCACAGTGTATGAATGTGTGTGAATGGTGAATGTTCCCTGTAGATGTAAAAGCGCTTTGAGCAGTTGTTAAGACTGGAAAAGCGCTATATAAATACAGCACATTTACATTTAATGTAAGATGGGCAAAACCATTTAACCCTTGTATGGTATGTGGGTCATATTGACCCATTTCAAATTTTTACAAGAAGAAAAACGGTAAAAGTTACATTTTTTTCTACCTGAAATTAAATGGCCATACCTTATTTTCTGACTTGTTTTCCTGACTCAATTCCGATAATGATTGTGGATATGACCACTTACGTTTTTTACAAGATAAGAATGATCACATAGAGGATTTTCAACATGAACTATAACCTTATGACAAAAACGAATCACACTTCCATTTTTAATTATATTCTAGTAGAGATTGAATGCATTCCTTATGTTTTCTCAATTGTTTGAAATTGAGATAAAGACAATATTTGTTAATAGATTATGAAATTAAATTTTGTTTCGGAATTGTTTTTAAACCCCAAATAAGTCACGGGTCAATTTGAACCGAGGAACACAATGGTCCCAAAGTGAAGACAATGCAAAACTTTGAAAACAAACATCAGGCGTTGAAAATCAACTCTCATTCACTTGGTAGCATCTTGCTAAGCTAAACAATCTAGGAGAAGACTTGATTGCTACTTCTATTTCATCGCATTGTTTTTCCCTCTCTTTCTCTTTCGCTCTCTTTCTTTAGTCCAGGAACATTTTGGTTGTTAAGCGGAGTTTTGAGCCAAACATGATCTCCGTCCTAAGAATTTTTTTTTTCTACAAGAACTAATCTGCGTTGACACTAACACCAAACCAAAATGTAGTCTCAGAGAACAAGACATTGAGACCGATAAGACCCAATCAGGCGGCGAAACGTTGTTGTCAGTGTCAGTGAGGCCAAAGGTCTCCATTTGCGGCCATTGAGACTGCTTCTACATTGCAAATATCTGTACATGTTGTTCAAACATTGTTTATATTACATAGCCATATGTATACTGCTTTTATACCACTGTAATATATTTCTTGTCCCTCCTAGACACCACCTGTCTATACATTTCACATCTACTTTTTCTGCACTTCTGGTTGAACGCATACTGCATTTTGCTGTCTTTGTTCTTGTACACTGTACAATGACATTAAAGTAGAATGCAATCTAATCTAAACACCACCCCGCAGATTCCAAACCAAAATGGGTCAGAAGTGTTTCCAAATGTCCAGGGTTCCAGGGGATCTGCAGCAATAATAATACTAATAATAAATTTATATTTATAGCGCTTTTCTAAACACTTGGGAATTATGTGAATCCTTTATTTTCACTGTAATTCCATCCATAAGTATCACAGAATGTGTGTCTTTTTTGGTGATGGGTTTTATACACTTTCTTTAATAAAACATCTAAAAGTAAAAATCCTATCAGACAGAAATCTTCTCAAATCTGGGGTCCGTGGTCAAATATCAGTTTAGGGGTCCACTGGTCTAGCAGCCAGTGTGGCTATAGTCTATATCCATAACATTACACTTAAAGGATTGCTCCGTTGCTGCCAGAAATTCCGCTGGATGTCGGTCTTTTTGGCCGCATGGCCGTCATCGTGGCTCCAATCTGCCCAAGATGATTGTGTTTGGTTTAAATAAATGCGTTTTTCTCCTATCCGGATTTGCTGTGTGGACTAGACAAACCCTCCTCTGCCGTGCTGTGGAGGATAGCCTGGCAAAGCAAGACTAGGTTGGCTGTAAAATAGCATTTTAGCCTAATATAATCCAACAACTTAATAAAATATTACTTTTGGACAGGACTTAACTTTTTGGTTCTACTGGAGTAAGGCCAAGATATGACGCCAAACAATCAATGCCTACATCTCATAAGATGGCAAACAAGAACATTTCCAAAAATGATGTACAATTACTTTGAATTATTTCGATTCTTGAATAATCTGTCGATTATGTTCTTGACTTATCTATTATCTAGTTGTTATACTGTATAAAATATCAACGGTTAAAAATGTAGATCTGGGATTTGTTTCTTAAAGCCCAGGATGACGTCTTCAAGAGTTATTGATTGATATTCAGTTTACTGTCACAGAGGAGTGAAGAAAGTCATTTTAGATTTAACAATCAGAGAATTTGTAAAAAAATGACTAAAAGCAATTCTTTTGATTACCCATAGCTGGCGATTCATTTCATAGTTGACTACTACTACTGATGAACTGTGATGTCCCAACAGACATGCTGTTCTGCATTTGTGTTGTCATGAGATGTATAAACCTCACAGTTCAATCATTTAGCCACGTAGTGAAGTCAGCCATGGCTGTACTGTCTGCATGTTTAGATCTCAGAAGTGCACTACAAAGGATCCACAACCAAGTCATCCTGACTGTTAACGGCTCTGGCTTTTATGATAGATTTCTTCCCATTCAGATTGGGTAAACAAATGCCTGCCAGAGAGCTGAGGCAGTGTAAGCATTTTTCATCTCCTTCCATTAATGCTGTTTATATCACCCCGTTCCAATCCCCGGGAGACATTGGGAAAGCATCTCAAAATGCCTTCGCAATCAACATACGCTATCTGCATAACTCAATTAGGGCTTCAGCATGACTTTGAATGTGCTTGTTGTGTTTTTCTCCCCCCCTTCTTCAACCTCCTTTCCTCGCTCTCATTTCTTCATCTTAATATCAAGGACTTGCTAAATGACAGTCTTCTCTCTGGCTCTAGTCTCCAAAATAGACAGGCAAATAAAAAATGAGTCGTGAGGATCTTATTGCAGTTGCTTGTCTCGGTCATCAGTTTAGGGGACATATGGAAATGCAAAGACGTGCAGAGTAATTTTGCTGTCCCTGCACTTTTTCCTTGTTCATACATAGGAATGAGAGAAATGTGTGCAAATGGGTCTACCTGCCCAAACTCTTCCAGAAACTGCAGCTCCTAATAATGCTCAATATTTCGGCTCTGCAGTGGACTGGGCCTCTATGGACGTATGAAATCTATTTAATATAGTCATCAGGAATCTACTTCCTACTTTTATAACCACAGCATATAGCTATAAAAAATATTAGCCCCAAACATAGGTATACAACAACACACCCTTGAAAACCTGTACAAGATGGAATACATCAATGTGACTTCCATTCTTATATGAGTATTCAAAAGGGACATTATAGACAAGGAAATACTGTGTATTTTAAATGTAATACAAAACCATATTTTTGGAATCTGGAATTGGATAATGTGTTGTATTGTACTAGTCTAATAATCCAGTTTACAGCTAGATTACAAGCAGCAGGATAAATATGTGGTGAACAATGTATGTGCAGTGCCAAGATCCAGGACCAATGCTAGGACTCCAAAATCCATGTTTGGCATTAGGGTTGAGACAGCATTAGCTGGTTAAACACCCGTTCTGTCTCTTCTTGAGCTCTGTGACAGCCCATACTGTGTTATAACACAGCCAAAGTCAGACGTTTCTTCTCTTTTACACATTTATTCAGTTTCTGTTGTCAGGCAACTCAACAGTTACATAATAGTGAATTGATCATGGCTCATGAATTTGACTTTTTTTTACCAGACATAATAGTTTTTTCTGCACTGCTGCAGTAAGATGTCAATCAAGTTACGAGAGAAGAAAAGTACAGCTGTATTGTACAAACGACCACGGTCATAGAGGACTAGAGGCTTGAGAAAGGGTTCCCTTTTAACCTTACTGCCCCACAGCCAACATATTCAGATGGATCTGGTAATATGTGTCGACGTATGTTTTTAAAGCATGAAAATTTGTACACCTGTACAGTTTGAGGCCTAATCTTTTTTAGAAATGGAGCCATTGTAAAAAAAAAAACACCTTGCCGTGGCGGCCATTATTGTTTTTGCCATAACCATATTACGTTTCTTTCAAAGTAGATGTTCATACGCATAACGGTTTGGTTTATTAACCTTGACACTGTAAAGAGAAGAACAATATAGATACATAGCGCAATTAAGACCAGCCAATGGGAAAACAATCCATCGCTCTACAATAATTTTACATTGCATGAAGGTGCCCTCTGTATCAATGCTGTCTACTAGTAAACAACTGAAAAATGCCTAAACAGCCCCAAACTATACAAGTGTACCAGTTTTCATGCTTTATTAAAATGTTAACGTTATTTTCAGACATCACCAGGGGCCACATTTATGAAAGGCTGTGCAGCTTTCATACCAGAAGTCGGCACACGGTCAAAATGTATTATAAAATATGCCAGGTCCTGCGCACCTTTCCTCTTTTGTTACGTTTGAGCAAAAGTGTCCAAGCCACTAACCCATTCGCCCTGCTGTGCCATGCATGAATGAAATAATGAAAAAGTAAATAAAGTAACAGAAATATGTACGAATTAAGAAAACGATCAATGTTCAACACAATGTAAATGTAAGAAGTGGTTAAAACAATCTGTCTATGGCATCCAAACAGCACTATAAAGCTGTTGCATTCGGCCCACTGTGTGTGGCTCGGGTGACTATCTGTCACCCGAGCCACACTATCTGTATTTCCTGAGTGGATTTAATTTAATTAATTTTTTTAACATAATTTTCCAACTGGACATTTTAGACTTGAAAGGGGAGAGAGATTGGTAATAACAAGCAGTGATGGGCAGCAGGTTGGATTTGAACCTTTGCCTGGTGCGTCAAGAACTAAGCCTCTTCATATGGGCGCCTGCTCTACAGGTGAGCAATCCAGGTGCCCCTTAGTGGATTTTTAATTCATTTGAAACCCTCATGTTTTACAGAAGTTATTAAGTGGCCTTCAGTTAATAGCATTTTCCATTTGGGTTTTGGCCTTTTGATGTAAAACATCCCATGAATGATTAAACTTTTATTGTGTTTCAGCGGATATAATTATGTTTTTTATAGTCAACGTCATAGACAGTACAACAGTTACTGAAGTGGGAACTTCATTTTCTAATATTTGGTGAGTTTCTGCACTTTTCAGTCAGAATTCGCCACGGTACAGAGCCAGACAAGGCTGTGCTGACGACCCGCACATTCTGACGTCTGCTTGAGAGTTTGCATGACCGCCCGCGCATTCTCATGTCAAGTTAATTTATATACATCACACCGTGTGCATGAAAATGTGCAAAGTTAATAAATGAGGCCCCAGGACTACTGTGAACAGTGTTGTTGGCAAGGAAGATGCTGGCTTACTGTGGAATATAGGCCAAAAGATGTGTTTTCAGCTAGAGCTCCGTAGTGTGGCCCTTTGATCTTTAACCTGATATATACTGTTGTATGAATGTTTTTAAAATACAGCTGAAATAACCCCATTCCTAAATCCATGTGTAGCGTGATCATGATGTGAAGGAGCCGCACAGTGCTTGAGTCGACGCACTCAGTACTGATTAAATGTCTTGGAAGACTCAAGAAACGTCTTCAAGACCAAAGAGCCAGTCCAGTTTCCTTTGAGTTAGCGCTGCTGGAAGGCCCAACTTTAATCAAACTCAATTCAAAGTTTGAGAAAAGTAGTTTGTTGCAAGTTTTCATCTCTGACCTTAAGACTCCTGTGGTCTCCTTCACGAGAACATTCCTATTAAACATTTCTGATCGTTAATCAAAGAGAGAAGTCTTATTTACCTTTTAGCCTCAGGAGTAGCAGCCCTGCTGGGACTGATGTCAGCGCTCTGATTCGGAGTTTGGTTTAATCGCTCCAGCCTTCACTAAATCACTGGGCTTGAATGAGCATTCTACACTAGGAACATCTGTTGCAGCGAGCCGGTCTTGAAGCGGCAGGGGTTTAATGATTAGTTATCCATTGATCAAGGCCTGTTTATGTTTGATCTATTAAAGTGGGAGCTCGTCTAAGACGAGAGAGATAGAGAAGCTGATTCTGGCTAATTTCCTCTGATTAAAGGACCAATGTGAATAGCCGAGTCCCATCCCTTTATCACATGATATACTGCTATGGATTGCCTTGATAAAATGGAAGGAGGGGATTGATTATTCATGGATCTAAAGTCTTGGTTTACAGTATGTTTGTGATGTCTTTTTTCGGGATGCATCATAGACCGTTAATATAAATGGACAGAGCATGAGTGACGTCACCCATTGGTTTGTGGAGATCAGAAATGAGTCGTTGA
>NC_048410.1:25078283-25091905 GCF_013103735.1 Etheostoma cragini
GGTTTAAGTTACTTCCGCAGTGGTTGCACTTTTCCGAACCGGATGCTCTGTCCATCAATATATATACGGTCTATGGGATGCATCTATGTATGTTTGATAGCCTGCCGTACAAATACGCATTTGACAGTGTGATTGGAGTACACCATTTGTCAACATAGCCATACTGAGAAATATGGAGGGAACTGATTGGCTTAATTAGCTTTCTATCTACGTTTTTGGCAATGGCTGGAATGTAACAGGCGTTCATTCATTTAAAATAGTTGCACACTATAACTTTAAGATCCTACAACCATTTTAACATTCAAGTGACCTCACTGCAACCCAAATATGTTAACAACCCAGTTTGTCCTGAACAAAATGATGTTCATATCTTGACTGTAGACAACAGGGTTGATGTCTTACAAGCTTTAATATAAAATAAATCTGGACGGACAATAAACTGTAAAAATGGCCTTTGGGTTCAGAGGGTCAACGTTGTGAAACAATTGCAGTTTTGTTATGTTTAGGCACAAAAACTACCTGCCGAAGTCTAAAGGTCCCATGACATCCTGCTCTTTGGATGCTTTTGTATACTGTATATCTTAGTGGTCCCCTAATACTGTATCTGAAGTTTGTTTTATATAGACCTTAGTGGTCCCATACTTTTTCTGAAGTCTCTTTTATATAGGCCTCAGTGGTTCACAAATACAGTATCTGAAGTCTCTTTTATGTATGCCTTAGTGGTCCCCTAATATTGCATGTGAAGTCTCTTTTATATAGACCTTAGTGGTACCCTAATACTGTATCTGAAGTCTCTTTTATATAGACCTTAGTGGTCCCCTAATACAGTATCTGAAGTCTCTTTTATATAGAGCTTAGTGGCCCCCCTAATACTATATCTGATATTAGGGGACTAGATGGTATTTCAGCCTTGATGCAGAATTACAGCCACTAGAGCCATTCCCACAATCAGCTTTCCTTAGCACAGTATGTGCCATTTTCCCCTCAAATTCTCTGGGCGGGCAAAGCAGAGAAAGGGGAGGTAACCTTGCCCCTAATGACTTCATAAAGAGCAAGATTCCAGATTGGCCAATCTGAGCTTTCATTTTCTCAAAGGCAGAGCAGGATACTCAGGGCTTGGTTTACACCTATCACCATTTTTAACCACTGGGGGGCCATAGGCAGGCAGGGGGAATGCATATTAATGGTAAAAAAAAACTCATAAAGTGTCATTTTTGCCATGAGACCTTTTAAATAAAGAAGGTGGTTTGGGTCAGAAGTTACTTTACGTCCTGAGGTTACGCACTTGAAGCCGAACGAGACGTTGATGTTTTTTCCAAAAGGGACTTGAACCCAGGGTGAAAGTCCTAGGCCGTCTGTCATCTTTTACCACAGCCACTTGAAGGCGCAGCCCCTATCGATGTCAACATGAGTCGTGATTGCTGCTTGCCACTGTCCAATACGCTAAACAGACGTACTGGACAGTGGCGCTCCTCCGTCAGTCATAGTTTCTTAAGACTCTTGATTGTTGCCGGGGTGAAGCCGAAGATAAGGCAATGTTCCAACATTGCAAAAAATCCGCTCTGTGCTCCATCCAAAATCCTCCCTCTTGCTTGCCCTCAAGCTCTGGAGAAGCATTCATTTTATACCTAGGAGGAATCAGAACACTGTACTTACAGGTCAGTATGTATGTTAACCAGTGAACTGTTTCATTCCTCAATAAGGTGCGGCAGAAGGGGAGGGGTTCAGATTTGGCTGAGAGCTGGAGGCTGTTAGGTTCACTGGAACTACCGAAAAAGATCAGGGCAGGTGCAGCAGACGATAACCCCATCAGGTTCTCACAGTGTATGATATTTGAGCAAATGCACTTGTGAACATGTTAAAACTTAAGAAACTCTCCACAGTCGATGAAAACACTAGCTTCATGTGCACAGTGTGTGCAAAATCAAACAGAGAAGTGAATAATCAGTATTTGCGGCATGTGGTCCAGTCAGAGCAGCATTGTTTGATTTAGGTGTCAAAACGCATTAAAGTGAATGACACCAAACAAGAAAGCCTGGGCATTCTATCCTAATAAATGGTGTGTGAAAGCGCCTGGTGCAATGTAAATGAATAAGAAGGTGGGGGCAAGCTGAAGAGCTAATTGTGACGGAGGGGCGGACTGATGGTTTTAGATGGGGAGCTGAGGAAAAACAAGTATACATGGCCTTTTGATAATATCCACTGTATGGTGGACCTGCATTTCTTTGGAGTCCCATGTGGTCTAGGCTCTGCTCCTACTATCCCACACAGCCATCCCTCACATTACGTATGCATGATCACTCCCAGCTACTGTGCTATGACATTTATTCATTAACCCAGCAGCATCGCACAGGCGCCTGGAAAGAGATCTGAATACAGCGTGAGCCGAGCGATGGATGTCAACATTCATTAGTCTGATTGTCAACTGACTCATCATGCGTGCCACCAACAGCCACATAAAAGTTTGTGTGTGAGTAAAGGGGGATTTAAAGTTTCCCTGTTCCAGAGTTAAATCTGAACAAGTCATTTGTACATTAACGGGTTAAAAGTTCCATAAGTGATGCTGCCATAGCACCACGGTCTGGACATTTCTCCTCTCTTTGTTTTGGAATGAGACTGAACCTTTCTACAAGGTTTGGAACATGTATAGTCATTTGAATTCAAAGTGTATTCAAAAGAAAACAAATCCAAGGCATGGCATGGCACCCAGGGCCTGGTGTCTGTGATGATTTAAATTATTTAAAAAAAAAGTGATTTTTGTGTCTTTTTTTTTTACTCACATCTCAGTTGAAAATAATCTATATCTCCTAGTATAAGTATTAACTAATCAAACAAGATTAAGTAACAACAAAACACATCTGACTGATTGTTGTGATTCCAAATCCTAACGAAAAATCCAACATGAATCTAACTTTTCCTGGAAGATGCTCTTTTATACATGTTTTTTACAGAAAAGCCCCATCCATGAAAGAGAATAGCAACAACTTTTTTTTTTTTAAACACTTTTTCATTTGACCACCTCATTCATTTCAGTCTTCTGACTAAAGAATAGAAAGGCAATAGAAAGGCAGATGATCGGAGCCGTCATTTCATCTGCTCTTATGAAGCCATGCCTGGGCCTTTTCTGTCTTTAGAAAAATGGGTTGATGCAGTTAGGGTCACTTTGATTAGCTGCAGAAGCAGAGAGCAGCTGATGTAAAACACAATGAGGAAGCAAAGGCTAATTTGGTAATAGGTACCTTTCTTTCTCTGTCTCTGCATTGCCCAACCCTAACTAGCAAGTCTTTGATTGCCTAAGTAGATATGGTAGAACTGTTCTCAAATTCACAATCTGATCAGACAGTTATCCTTAAAGCTATCTAAAGACTTAAGTGAAGATCATATACAGTGTATATATATATATGTATACATATATTTACACACACACCAACACACACTACCGTCAAAAGTTTGGGGTCACTTACAAATTTCCATCCCACTCCATTATAGACAGAATACCAGCTGATCTGAGTGGGTGGCTGATGTTTAATGCAATATCTACATTGCCCATTATCAGCAACTATTCATCCAATGTTCCAAAGGCACATTCTGTTCACTAATCTGATGGAATTTTAAAAAACTAACTAGAAAAACATTGTAGAAGCTTTTTAGCAAGTATATAATTTAATCTGAAAACTGCTGCCCTGGTTAAAAAACAATGCAACTGATTTCAGCTGGTATTCTGTCTAAAATGGAGAGCAATGGAAATTTCTAAGTGTCCCGAAACAAACTGTTGTGCGTGCGTATACATATACATACACAATGTATTTACAGTGCCTTGCAAAAATATACAGCCTTGAACTTTTTGACCTTTATCCACATTTCAGGCTTCAAACATGAAGATATAAAACTGTTACTATTTCTAAAGAATCAACATCAAGTGGGACACAATTATGAAGTTGAACAAAATGAATTGGATATTTCAAACTTCTTTAACAAATAAAAAACTGAAAAATTGGGCGTGCAAAATTATTCAGCCCCCTTAAGTTAATACTTTGTAGCGCCACCTTTTGCTGCAATTACAGCTGTAAGTCGCTTGGGGTATGCCTCTATCAGTTTTGCACATCGAGAGACTGAAATTCTTGCCCATTCCTCCTTGCAAAACAGCTTGAGCTAAGTGAGGTTGAATGGAGAGCGTTTGTGAACAGCAGTTTTCAGTTCTTTCCACAGATTCTCGATTGGATTCAGGTCTGGACTTTGACTTGGCCATTCTAACACCTGGATACGTTTATTTTTTAACCATTCCATTGTAGATTTAGCTTTATGTTTTGGATCAGTGTCTTGTTGGAAGGCAAATCTTCGTCCCAGTCTCAGGTCTTTTGCAGACTCCATCAGGTTTTCTTCCAGAATGGTCCAGTATTTGGCTCCATTCATCTTCCCTGTCCCTGCTGAAGAAAATCAGGCCCAAACCATGATGCTGTCACCACCATGTTTGACAGTGGGGATGGTGTGTTCAGGGTGATGAGCTGTGTTGCTTTTATGCCAAACATAACGTTTTGCATTGTTGCCGGAAAGTTCGATCTTGGTTTCATCAGACCAGAGCACCTTCTTCCACATATTTGGTGCGTCTCCCAGGTGGCTTGTGGCAAACTTTAAACAAGACTTTTTATGGATATATATAAGATAAGAAAGAAATGCCAAAACATGGAATAACATTTCACGGATGGAAAAAGTTCCCTTATATTAGTTTAGTTATTTTGCGCGTAATCTTACTCGCCTTCAGTCTTCTGCTGGTAGTCAATTTAACACACAAAAACCACAAGACAAAGCCACATGACACAATAATACTCGACATTAAACCAGTTTATCTAAAAACCTTCCAATATTGCAGATTCAAAAAGAAATGTTTTGTCTGCATTTTGCACAGAGGAGTTAGTTATGAGTGCCCATAATTCCACCTCCATGCCTCTTTAAAAAGGCTGTACTCATGAACTATCCGCACATATAGGTACGAAAAGTAATGCACTGTAATTGTTATGTATTCCACCACCATTTTCCAACCACAATGTGATATCATATGAAATTGGTCATGGCAAAGTATTGCTTTTAAAGTGTTTTAATCTCTGAGATCTGTAACATTTTCTGAAAGTTTCTATCCCTGGTACAAGTGTGAATCCTTTCAGTATTTCATCCTGATATCACCTAAGCTGGAAATTGTTATACAAGCATACTTCTTAGCTAATACATGACAGGAGTTTGCACTCCAGCACTTTCTTCTGTCCTCAGGCAGTAATTACTGACTGGATCAATCTTTATGGAGATCTATTCTAATTTCCCTGAATAATTGTCATTAGAACATGACACTAAGCTGTCCGTCAAGCCCACAGCAGAGTCACCTGGAGTCCCCATCCTCCCCCTTTAGTCCTTAAAGATATGTATCCTCTGTCCCAGTCATGCAAATCAACCACAGGGTAGGATTCAGGTATTTAAATATATTTAAATCAAATTGAAATATATTGAGATGAGCAGGTCTGCTGCCTGCGAGCCAAATCACAGTGATTGCTGTGTGCATTCATGAGATCGTTTTTTTTTTTCTTCCTGCACTCTCGTAGGAGATCTGCACAGACACCTGCAGCTGACTTATCCGACAGACTTTCATTATACATATACACTGCCTTCTGTCAGTCCTGTCTCAGGATCTGAAACAGATCTACACTTGGGATGTGGCAACCAAACCACAACGGGTCGGGCCGGGTTTAGACAAATATTGTGTTGGGTGTTTGGGTTGGGTTCTGCCTTCTTAACATGGTACTTCAAGTTCTTTTAGTGACAATATAGTGTAAATATAAGTAACGTTGGCGGATTCAAAGGACGACAGTTGTGGATTTCCTAACCCTGTGAGCACGAGTTAGCCATTATCTCCTGGGTGGAGTGCGTGGCACTGGAAATCAAATATTGCAAAGATGTATCACATTAGAGAACACTCACTATACAGTTATACATACTTATACATCATGATGCTGTAAGTCATGTCTAGACCACAACATGTAAATTTCAAGTTAATCGGATCATCTTTGTAACACAAGGCTGACTTCCTTCCTTCCTCCTGATCTAGAAAAGGCCATTCATACTTTTATTAGTTCAAGGTTGGACTACTGTGATGCTCTCTATGTTGATCGGAATCAGACGTCCATCTCATGTCTTCAACTTCTGCAAAATGCTGCTGCTCGCTTTTTAACAAATACATCTAGACGTGCACATATCAATCCTGTTCTCTACACCCTACAATTGCTTCCTGTGCGTTTTAGAATAGATTTTAAGATTTTGTTTGTTTTTAAGGTTTTAAACGGTCTGGCCCCAAAGTACTTGTCTGTGCTGGAGCACAACCGGTCATTGTGGTCTTCAAATCAGCGAGGTTTAGAAGTACCACGGTCCCGTTATAAACAGTGGGCTGCCCAGAGACTCTGGAACAAGTTACCCCCTGATATTCTTACTATTACATATGTAGCCCTTTTTAGGTCCAAACTCAAAACATAACTGTTCAGTTTGTTTAGTAGTAGGGGTGTGACAATTTAATTCTTCTGTTTCTTTGAAACCTTTTCTGATTTTCCTATGTTCACTGTTTCTACTGTATAATTTGTGTTTTTAGATTAGATTAGATTAGATTCAACTTTATTGTCATTACACAGGTACAGGTACAAGTAAACAAAATGCAGTTTAGGTCTTACCAGAAGTGCAATAGCAGTAAGTGCAGGATATACAATTCAATTCAATTTCAATTCAATTTTATTTATAGTATCAAGTCAAACAACAGTTATCTCAAGACACTTTACAGATAGAGCAGGTCTAGACCACACTCCAGAATTAGCAAGGAACCAACAGTTCTAGTAGTTTTCTCCAGAGCGCAAGCAACAGTGCTACAGTGGCGAGGAAAAACTCCCTTTAGGGAAGAATCCTCGGACAGACCCAGGCTCTTGGTAGGCGGTGTCTGACGACCGGTTGGGGTTAAAAGGAAGACTGACAATAACAGTCCCAAAAAATAGTTTGTAGTAGTTCTTTGTAGTAGTTCGTGGCATAGCAGGGCACTGTGCTTTAACACACTTCCGCATTGGCTTCAAGCATTGGGCTGGAAGGTTCGTACATTACTTTGTCTATGGGTTAGTCTCAGTCTTGGTTTGTATCCTTAATTGATTATTATTAGTATTATTATAGATAAAACTGAGATTACAGAATACAATCAGGCATTTTATCCTCTTTTTTTCTTTGCTACATTGATACTGGAATGTCTTTTTTCAGTGTCTTGATGAAGTTGTGGTCCATCGCACCCTCAAAGAAGAATGACACAGAGGGGAAGATGGAGAGAGAGAGGGGGGGATCTCAATTACAGCAGCGAGTAGCAGAGGTGGAGCTCTGTGTCAGCTGAACAGGCCTTTGTGTCAGCAGGTTAATATCCTGTCAGAAGTGGACGTTCAGGCAATTTCCAGCATGTGATCCAGCAGCACTTAGCTGACACGTTCAGTTGGGCCATGTCTTGGAGATAGCCCGAATGAATAGGAATCTATGACGGTTTGACCACATATGCCGCTCACATCCTGCTTTCCACTGATTAAACTTTCTAATTCATAGCTGATGGACCACAACTTCATCAAGATGCTGAAATAAGACATTCCAGTATCAATGCGGCAGAGAAAAAAGGGAGGATTAAAAAGCCTGAATATATTTAGATATCTCAGTTTTTGTGAATATTACACACTGGACGAAGCTTCCAGGCCTGAAAAGTGAAGCCAATGCGGAAGTGAGTTAAAGCTGCATTCTATCTACCCCAGCAGGGGGCGACTCCACTGGTTGCAAAAAGAAAGCCAATTCCTATAGAATAAAAGTGGTGGAAGTTTAGTATATATTCAGTATCATCACAAAATAGTGCACCAACAGTATGTTCAGTTGTAACAAAAGCTAGTTGGAATACGTCCTATCTGCATTATTCTTGTTTATTATACACACAGCAACTGTTGCATTCAGAAGAATTGTCAGAAAAGGAGAGAGGAATATGATGGGCTAGATACGCTTCCTTTATTACGTAGACATTTAGGTGCACCTTACAGCTGAGTATGACTTCATTCTCGGGCCTGAATGAAATCAGCCAGAAATGGATCTCAGCTGTGAAAGTAGCAGCATTAGCAAACAAATCACTAGAAAAAATCAAAATAACAGGGAGCGGTGACAGTCCAGGGAGGTTTGCATTTAAGACTCGGGAGAGAATAGAGGGAAAGTTGGTTGGAGTTTGGTTCTTCATTGTCCCTCAAAACTGCTGATGGTGAAAACAGAAAAGGAGATAATGACAACCTTCTTCTCCCCCCTTTATCTCCCACCCGGGGGGGCGAGCTCTGCATGGGGCCACCACATGTCTCCTCCACACCGCTAATCACTTTAACCCATGGACGTGATTATTTATGAGGGACAGCCTTACCGGTGGATACGTTCTTTAAACCATAATTGTGTTTGCGGTTTGACAAGGGTTGCCTGCTAGATTAAATTTAAAAGTCTAATGGTTCTAAGAGGCACAACGTAGGCAAAGCAAAATAGTTGTTTGTTTACTAGGGGGTGTGTGCTGTGGCTCAGTGGTAGAATGGTCGCATGCCAATCGGAAGGTTGCTGGGTTGATTACTGGCCTGCAGTCCCATGTCAAAGTGCCCTTGGGCAAGACACTGAACCCCAAGTTGCCCCAGAATGTAAATGTGTGTGAGTGTTTATCTGATGAGCAGGTGGCACCTTGTACAGCAGCTGCAGCCACAGTGTATGAATACATGTGAATGCTGAATGGTTCTTGTACTTTGTAAAAATGCTTTGAGTAGCGCTATATAAGAGCAGTCCATTTACATTTACAGTTTAGCAGATGGACGCTCTGAGGCTGTTTGCCAACACTAAAGACTTCTTGAACTTTTAATGAAAAACCATGTCGCAATTTATGTGATTGGCAGGTAGTTTGTTGCTTCTCGCCTGCCCTGGGAAGATTAAAGGTGCATTGAGTCTATTTGCAATGCGCTCCGTTTGTCTTCTTGACCGCACAATAAGCCACAGTGAGTAATGGGCCCCGGGCAAATTAAGCAGCTTGATTAACTCTCCAATATACATCGTGTCTTCGCAAATGGTGTCTTTCTTTGCTCTAATGGAGTCTCTAAAGAGCTCGTGTGGATGGAGTTTGTTGTGAGTGTCGCCTAAAGTGTGCAGAGGCGGCAGCGGCCACTGCGGAGAGAAAGCTCTGTGGCGGCGAAGTTCCCCCGGAGCTGGAATGCAGTTTAATGGCTTGGAAGGCGAGCTCCTTTAGTCACATATGCAGCTTCCATGCTTAATGATGATTGCACCAGCACGTCTTCCTGCAGGCCTCGGAGCTGTACACAGCGGCCTGTGATGGAGGAGATGTACGCATCGGATCACACTCACTTCATTAGCGCTGCAAAAACTGTATTTAACAAGTCATTTGCTCTGTTGCTAACTGCTCCAAATCCTATTTTTCTTTGAACAACAAACATTTCAACCTAAACAAACTAACTTAGAGTGGAGAAATGTTTTAGTATCTGAAAAAGGAGAACAAATAACCGTTCACGACACAAGTAGAAACAAGACCTAGATCAGAACCTAGTATGTAGTTGGACCGTGTGTGGTCAATGTGCTAAGGGACTGTTCAATTTTTATTTAAGGGGTTACCGGAGGAGTTTTCAAGGTCTTTAGTCCAAAAAGACTTGACCCTCTCTTTGCCAATAATACAATTTTCTATGACCCTCCAAAGTGATTGGGAAAGTTTCCTTCTGTTCTGGTTTGCACCTGGCAACGATGTACAGATAGCCATTGGTTTTTACAACTATGACATACTTGACTGACCAGCTGTCATCTGTTTCTTCCTAAAAGGGAGTTTTTCCTCGCCACTGTTGCACTTAATATTTGCTCTTGGGGGAATTACTAGAATAGTTGGGTCCTTTAAATTATAGTTTGGTCTAGACCTACTCTAACTGTAAAGTATCTTGAGATAACTTGTGCCCTGAGCTGATACAACAAATAAAATTGAATTGAATTGAATCTCATCTCACACATCACACTCCACTGTATGGTGGCTATTTTGGTAGGTTTAATCACTAAAGTTGTGGAAACATCATAAATATGAAAACTCAATGCACACTTCCTGTATACATAAACGCGCTGTAAATACAGAAACAATGCAAAAAGAAAATCAACAAAAAACGCTGCATCCAGATTGGACAACAGAAGTTCTCCAGACCTCTAGAGGAACTTGAATTATTTGATCCCACAGAAAGAGAGAGAGAGAGAGAGCCAGGACACGTTCAATGTCCTGAGAGAGAGAGAGATAGAGAGAGAGAGAGAGAGAGAGAGAGAGAGAGAGAGAGAGAGAGAGAGCCAGGACACGTTCAATGTCCTGAGAGAGAGAGAGAGAGAGAGAGAGAGAGCCAGGACACGTTCAATGTCACAACGGTGTGAAGCGGTGTGCAAGTGCTTTGAGATCATAGACTGTAAAGATAAAGTCTATGTTTGAGATATGTTTCTCTCGTTTGGTGGGTGTGTCTCGGCTCAGGTCACAGGTGATACTCAATCAGCAGAGACGTGTCTGTATACTCGTGGAAATAAAACATTTAAAACTGCATCAGCGTTTAACGTTGACGTTCGTTTAAGCCAATTTATGTGAGAGGGTTTAATTTAGACTAACCAACAAAATAGGGGATCAATCTGTATTCATATTGTGGCGCAATTCGCTCTTGAAATACAAAAAAAACACAGGATTTCTAGTCCCTCCCTGCCAATTTGAGTTTTGTAGAGAGCGTGGGATTTATTAAAATGAATAAATCCCCCCACACATATAAACACAAAACTGCTAACTCTATTGTGTTGTAAGTAAGACATAAAAAATGTATTGTATTCATTAGCATGATTGATGATTTGGCCCTGTCGGACACCGTATATGGGATTTTGGGGATTTTTATTTCAATTTGATTTGCATTGACATAGATTCACAATTCACATGTTTCAAAATGTCAATAAAAGCTAAAGCACTTTGGTAGATGTAGAGGCCCAAAGAGTCAATCCAAAGAAATGAAGATGTATATACCCAAGTCACATTAAAACAGTGTCACAGTGAAATCTATAGCTGAGATGTAATCTCATTTCCCAACAGGAAAAAAGAAAAATTCAGCAATTGTCTCCTGTGTGGTTGAAAGCCCCTGGAGGTAAAATGACTTATGGAGTTTAAAGCTACAATACAGTGAGCTGGTCTCTGTGTGTGTGTTTGTGTGTGTGTGTGTGTGTGTGTGTGTGTGTGTGTGTGTGTGTGTGTGTGTGTGTGTGTGTGTGTGTGTGTGTGTAGATGCTTCACTACTTATACCATCCAGAGTAGATGATGTCACATCTCTCTTATTCACATGGCTTACATTTAAGACACGTCATTTCCTTTGAAGTGCCTGTTACAAGTAGCCTGGAAATCCAGACTCAAATCCAAAAGATTAAGAAACTTGCTGAGCAAATTCAAATTGTGCTTACTGACACACAGCAAAGGGTTGCAGGTCAGAGTGGAACCCGGGCCTGCTGCGTCGAGGAGTAAAACTCTATATATTGGCACCTGCTCTACTAACTGAGCTATCTGGGCGCCCTACACCAGGTTTTTGTTGGTCAATGGTGGGGTCACTTTCCGCTGCCTCAAGATAGCAATACGCCCAGAATGCACCTGTAAGACACCACCCTGTAAGACCAGCACGCCCGTGGGCGCACGAACGGGCCCAGGTGCATTTGTTATTTAAACGACGTGGGCGTGGACTGTCTTAAAATAGAAAAGACACTTGTGGGTGCAAGATAGGGCCCCATAAGTCATTTTAGCCCCAGGGGCATTAACAACCTCAGAGGAGACAATAGCTGAATCTAGTCTTTTGATCCCTTTTGGAAAATAAGATAGCATTTCAACTGTAGATTTCCTTAGACCACTGTGAGGCTGTTTTAGTACAACTTGGGTATATGCATCTGCATTTCTTTGGATTTACTCTATGGGCCTCTACATCTACCAAAGTGCTTTAGCTTTTATTGACAGTTTGAAACATGTACATTTTCAATCTACAACAAGCCAATGCAAATCAATTGAAATGCTAACACCACATAAAATCCCTTATATATGTGATACACGTGTATTTGTTCATAATAAAGGGAACCCCATTCATCTCTCTACAGAATGTTGCTGTGTCAACCTGTTTTAGAACTAGGCGTGGCACCACACTGTTCTGTGATAAAGAGCTGATGTTTGCCTGTGACTGCCGTTAATAATTTACAACTGTTAACAATTGAAAGCAGTTACGATAGACATCACAGTTTACTAACCACATCCAACAGTGATGATGTCACCATTTACTAAACACATCCAACAGTGATGTCACAGTTTAGTGACCACACCCTAAAATAATTTGTGTGATCAGTAAATCCTTGTCACATTACCTCAAATTACTTTTGTTAACTTCAATCTGCCTAGTGCAACTAAAACCTACGTCTAAATCTAAGGTTATCTGGTTAACTTTAAAAAAAGGTTTTTGCCGTGCTAAGTGCCTTTGACCAAGTCAATAAAAAAAGAAAGTCACAGTTTTGTTTTTTTCTTGCATAGTTCGAGAATTGATCTTTTTAAAATAGGGAAAACATTTTTTCTTCATAGACATTTAGGACGTGTGCACAGTCCACCTTCATTATGTCACTAAGACAAATCAAGAGCAGTAGCAACAAATCAAGTGCAAAACAAGTTTGATAATCTACAGTATTGCAACTGGCATTTCATATAAGATTTTTTCCATTAATAACAAGGTAAGATGGGTATGACACATGCCTTTGGTGTGGGAGATCTGGGTTTGATTCCCACCGCGAAACATCAACCAATGTGTCCCTGAGCAAGACACTTAACCTCTAGTTGCTCCGGAGGTGTCTGACCTCTGTTGTATAGCCGCTGGAAGTCGCTTTAGATAAAAGCGTCAGCTAAATGACATGTAATGTAATGTAAAAGATAATGCCATTCTACACTAAGATACACTTAGACAACTCTCTTAAGATCATGTTTTTCACACGGTGGACATAAGATAAAAAGAGAAGTGGGAATTGTGAAGCAAGAGATTGTTCATGAGGCCAGATGTAGGGGTCTTCACTGCTCAAAGACTTGTTTGCACAATTCCCAAGGTTTTCATTGAAGCCACTGGGCAGGCAGAGGTGCCAACTGCCAGGTTAAGATGAAATGGGAAATGGTGAGTAGGCAGGTTGGAACTTAAAAGTGAACAGAGAGAAAATAGAGAGGAAGGAGTGAAGTGGCGATAGATACGGTTTTAAGAGTGTTAGGTGAAAACTGTGTCACAAGGGTTGTGAAGAGATAAAGGTAAAAAATGATAGTGCAACCTTAAATATAGGAGAGTTCCAAAGCAGTCGGTTTTCTCCAGTCACATTTCAAAAGACTGATCTTTTTTCTATTTTGTCACACTTTAAAGGGGACGAATCATAAAAACCTCTGTTTTTCAATGCTTGGGCACAAAACATTGGGGTATCTTTGTTGATCATAGAACATAGGATTCAACTAGCCATTCAGATCTGGCCTCTATGTCACATACAGGCTTATTAGAATA
>NC_048410.1:25091920-25149858 GCF_013103735.1 Etheostoma cragini
CCCCCCCCCCCCCCCCCCCCCAATCTGAGTATCTGCTCCCAGGGCTTGCAAACTACCTCGTTCTTGTAAGCACATCCGATTCAGCTGAAATTTTCTATGTCGTTTTCTTCTTCTTCTTAAAGAGACAGGAGCTAAAACGGAGTGTTTCAGACAGTCGTTGAACACAGGTATATTCAGACAGACAGTATGAGAAAGATAATGTGTTTTTTACACATCACAGCATGTGAACATGTTCTAGTAGAAGCCCCAAATAAAAGGATGAACCTGGAAATGAGCATGACATGGGACCTTTAATTCAGCTTTTTTTTAAATCAACCCTGTAAGACCCTTGTCAGGGTTAAAACAATATAAGAAATGTGTTTCCAGTCTTTACCAAACATGTTTTTACTATCATATTAGAAGATAGGCCTAATCAAAATATTTTTAGTCTTGTTTCAGGCAGAATTAGAAGTGAAGATCACATTTGGTTACTGTTGTGATCTATTTCTTTGAAGCATTTCGTCAATATTTCATGAAGTTGCCTCAACGCTTTTAAAGTGGAAACTGGTACATTGAGCACATCAGTCTGCCAGGAGAAAAAAAATACTCTTCACATTGAAAAATTATGCCCAGAGCATTAAAAACATGACACCAAGTGGTCCTGACCAAGCATCTGTATTTAGAAAGATGGGAGTGAGAGTGTGTTTGCATATGCAGCCCCCTGATTGTAGTGTGTACGCTGTGCATGGCCGTCTGCTGTCTCTACCGTAGTATGATTAAAGCTTTGAGGCACAACTATCAGACCACGTATTCCAATTGTACACAGTATGATGAAATGACATTCAAATTTCGATATGTGCCTGTAATTCCTCCTCATCCTCTCCTTCCATTGTGTCTGTATTCTGTAAATATATTGTATTCATGGGGGCCTCCCGGGGCTCAGCTATTAAACCACAGCACTGACGTTTTTATCTTTGTGTGCTTCAGGATTACAGAGCACAAATAATTGCACTCATTTCGTCCTAGAGGAAGTGTATTACAAAGCAGAACAAAAGCTCCTGAAAGGATACCAATTATCAGATTGAAAACTCATGCTGAAGTAATTTGATGTAATTACCAAGTTCATCAGCAAACATGAAAATTAAAGTTTGTGTGGCTTATGGGCTTGACAAAGGCCCCATCACGGCAGTCTTTTCTGTCTGCTCTGCTTCTGTAGACATCATTTTGTCCGTTATATCTGTGAATGGCATAATTTATCCAGAATCAAACAGATGTTTTTCATATAATGTTGCACAAAAATGAGCAATTTATATACCCTGCGATATAAGATTCCATCTTATCTGCTTATTTTCCTGCTCCACAACATTATTTTCTTTCTTTCTTTTTGCTTTTAGTCTACTATTCAGTGCTTTCCTCTTTCTCTTCTCTTGTCTACCTCCCTTCATCCTCCTTTCCTTGTCAATTCCCTGTCAACCCAGACCTGGAAATGTACCATATATTCAAGCTTGTGAAACTCAAATCCAGGAAAACTTACAGCAAAAAAGTATTCTGATCAAGAATTAAAATTGCTGCCAGCCTCAGGGCATCGACAGAAGAACCTTCACAAATCATTAAAGTCATCAGCGGGATAGAGAGTGAAGCGCGCTGCTGCTCAGGCATAGATAGTGCTTCTGTGGTTTAAGTCTCCGTTCACCTTTTTAGAACATGAGTTTAAAGAGGAATCCACAAATCCCTTTACATGTCTTCCTCTGTTGTGCTAAGCTGTCATTGCAACAAGTGGCTTAACATTGCACTGAAGTTTGAGTTTCTGTAGGTAGTGCTCTAACCCTAACCCAGGCATTACAAAACAACTGGAGGCACTTCCACTTGCACACTACAACCCAAGTCATGTACCTCTATGTTACAACCAGACAAGTCTACATCCACTACGTTCCACTTCCCGGATTGGTCCGTTGCTGCCGCAAATTTCCCTAAATGACGATTTCTTTCAGCTGGATGTTCGTCACCTTCGGAAAAAACGCTCTATGTGATTGAATTTTAAACTCTTTCTGAGAACTATGGTTACCTGCTCCTCAGATCTCTGCAGGGTAAATCCAGACAGCTAGCTAGACTATCTGTCCAATCGGAGTATTCTGTTGTACAACTAAACAACCTTTGAATATACACACGTTCCACCAAAACAAGTTCCTACCCAAAGCTTCTTTGCAAAGGCACCTTAGTGCATTTAGAATTTGTGGTGCAATTTTAGGGCAGTTTTCACAATTTCCAGGCGCTGTACTTTTACAAGGTACTCCTACAGATCTAAATTGATCGACTTCAATTATTTCTGTGACATCTGAAGACCAAGAAATTATGGCTAGAAATGTAACTTTTTTTCTCTTTTCGTTGAATGACGCTACCGTGGTGTGACATTTCACCGTGAAACAGGAAGTTGATGTAACTCGATTGCACATTGTCCAGTCTGACCGAAATGTCACTTGCCCGCAACAGGAAGTCAGTCTTATACGACAAACATACGATTTACATGAAATGTGTGGTCTAAACTTTATATTGAGCAACATAATGTGTGTTCATTCTGAGCTCCCATTGACCTTAGACATACAGTATTGGCACACTATTCAAATGATAATTGTAATGAGATGGAATGATTTAATGTGTTATTTTGAAATGTATTATCACTCTAATGATAACCCTGTGGTTACATTACTGTACTCAGGACAGGTTTAAGTCTCCATTCATCTAGAATGGAGCCATCTAATGAATGCCACGACAGAGAGGGTGAACAGCAGGAGCTGCTGGGTAAGCACTGCGCAGACTGCGTGGTGGTGCTGGTGGATGTTGGTGCCCAGGATCACATGGCGGGGACCGCATACACGGCTGTCCTAGACTTGTCGCCCATGTGTGGGTTGGTGCTGAAGAGTGGACAGGGAAAGTTATTGCTGGCAGGCAGGGTGTGTGTGTGTGTGTGTCAGTAAGGAGAACAGCTGAGCCTGGTCATTGTCTTCAGGAGGTGGCGCGGCCCAAAAGCCCATCTTCTAGGCCTGCTGAGTGTAAGGCCAAACACTTCCAGACACATCCAGCCTGAGGCAGCCATGTTACAGCCCACTGCAGTGTGATGTAAGATATTTGTCTGAGTGTTTATTTCCACACAAATGTGTGTAGAAGCTCATACATTTGACCCTTTTAAGACTGGTTTGCTGTAGCAGTCAATGTGTGAAGCTCTACTGGCTCCATCGGGGAAAACTATACATTTTTGTATAGTTATCCAATTTTAGCTCACATTTGTAAAACACTACAATTTGTCCACTGTCACCACAAGCTGGTCCTGTTTGGGCTTCTCAGAGTTAAAGTCAGGAGAACTGATGCTGCTTCCTACTTTAGTTATGTGTTCTTTACATTGTGAAATAACCTTACACAAAACCAATATCTGGATGTTGGTCAACTGGACTACCACTCAACACGTTAATGGTGCCAATAGTGTTCGTTATGTTTTTACCCACTGAGGATAATAACTGTCAACAATAGGTTACCATGGGCTTTAGGCTCGTGGCTATTGTTATGTCAGTGGCCTTAAAGGTTCATTACACGTCACTGTGTAAAACAGGTTAATAAAATCTGTCTCAAACTGACGTCAGTTAGTTTCAAGAATGCCTGCTGAATCATATTATTAGTTTATATAAAAGTGTTGATTTAGCATGAGTCTCACATTGAAGAACACAGGGATGTTTTTACAAAAATGAAATCACATAAAAATAAAAATTGAAGATAATATTCTACATACAAGCCTAACTCCAGTAATACCCTGTCCCAAATAAAGGATGTAAATACAGGCTTCATCCACTATTTGAGAGCATCAAAGTATGAATTCAAGCATGTTTAAAATGTTCTTTGAATGCAGCCAAGTTAATACTCACCTTTTCAACAATGCTCACCTGTATGTGAGCAGTTTTTGTTTGCAACAAATCCAGCTAAATTTAGCTACTACGAGAGTCTTTGAGCCAGATCCAGTCTTGTTCTTGTGAAATCATTATCTGGCTGAGATTCACTCTGCTTTTCTCGGAGGCCCTGGGCTCTTGGGGATTTGTGTCCCACCTCTTATGTGATGCTTGACAAGGATCCCGGGGCCATTGCAATTCCTTGGTCCTCTTCTTCTCTTATTGTTATCAGTAAGGGAATACAACATGCTCTATTACAACCCACTACCAAGAACCATATTCAGTTACTTTTTCCACAGTGTTTTTATCAGTGTTGCATTCCCTTGCTGATGCTGGATAACTGTATCACAAAAAAAACATTCCCTTCTCAGTCCAGTAAAGTGCTTCTGTTAGTGTCGGAGAAATTCATTATGCTGAAGTATTTTACTCATTTGAATACCTATACATTTTAAATTTGGAAATAGATTGGATTACTGCCAAAGGCACAGTCCACATGGGGTGCAAACTCCACCAGGTGAGCTAGACTTTGCCCCAGGTAAATGTAGATTGAATGTTAAAGTTGCCCGCACAGCTCCAAATCATACAAAGAGTATTGGATGCAAGGCAGTGACCAAGGTTGACGAAAACTTAAACTCCAACATGCTCTGAATAGTAATGGAGGTGTTTCAGCTAGAACCTGGTCAGGTAAATGTCAACATAGGTAATTTAAGGAATTTCAACTTATAACAGAAACAAGTCGTTTTACGCATAAAAAAAAAGAGAGGTTCAAACGTTTTCACAGGCTGAGTACTAAAGATGACTAGTACATGGTTTCTCAAGTTTTTTTTTCCTGATGACCCCCCTTTAGTTCAATTGAATCAAACTAGGGTTTGTTTAACCCACTGGTGCGGTTCATTTGGGCAGGTGAGAACATAGCAATCGCACTCAGGTGCGCAAGCGAACCGAGACCTGCTTGAAGAGGTGGTCTGTACTCGAACCGCACCAACGATACAAACTCCACAATCTGAGGTAATGTCTCCTGTAGTCAGGAAGCTTAGCAATCTAAGCTAATGTCTCCTGTAGTCAGGTAGCTTAGCAGCCTGAGGTAATGTCTCCTGTAGTCAGGTAGCTTAGCAGCCTGAGCTAATGTCTTCTGTACTCAGGTAGCTTAGCAGTCTGAGATAATTTCTCCTGTAGTCAAGTAGCTTAGCAGTCTGAGCTAACGTCTCCTGTAGTCAGGTAGCTTAGCAGCCTGAGGTAATGTCTCCTGTAGTCAGGTAGCTTAGCAGTCTGAGCTAATGTCTTAGCAGTCTGAGCTAATGTCTACTGTAGTCAGGTAGCTTAGCAGTCTGAGCTAATGTCTCCTGTAGTCAGGTAGCTTAGCAGTCTGAGCTAATGTCTCCTGTAGTCAGGTAGCTTAGCAGTCTGCCATGCAGCAGAGCAGCAAACTGTAGCAGCTTGCTGAGTTTATTTCCCAGAAACAGACTGCGGTAAAGCTCGCCTTCCATCATTCGTATCTCCATGGTCAAACCAGCTGCCGCTTAAATCGGAGGCAGAGAAGAGCAAAGTCTCAGTGACCAGAGCAGATGTAATAACGTCTCTTGCGAAACAATGTCTGATAATTTTAATGAAATGAGCTGGTTTGACCGTGGAGATGCAAGAAATAAGCACTAGTCCAGACCACAGGATCTTATTCCTGTGTATTTACATTCTTGCTCCCGCCCCCAGAAACATCTGACCAATAAGAGGAGTGGACGTTCTTGCATGATTTGTAATGATGCGTTTGGTACGCTTGGATTTTTCCAGGTGTGACACCAAACTGAACTAAACCAACCGTGGGCAAATCGCTAAAAGATTACAAAACTGATTCTGACCAAAGCAAAGGAACCTCAGGTGTGAAAACAGCCTGATGTGCACATTTGGTTTTATTCAATTTTAATTACAACTTGTCGAAAAGGTCAGTGACCTAACATCCAAGTTCCGTAGCTCCTGACCATCAATGTATCTGTGTGATTCTCACACATACGAACAGCACATTCACTGGGGGTTTGTTAAGGTAGGAGTACAGTACTTAGCAAATCCATTAGCATTCCAATTTTCCAATCATTACAAGACAACCAAACAAAGGAGTCAGATAGTTGGAGAATGGCCAGGCGCACAGAGCTTTGGGCAGCTTGAAAACAGTAATCACAGTTAATTAACACTCAATTCTTCCACAATGGTTGATGCTTGTCACATGCTCTGTCGCAAATCATCCACAGTGAAAGGCCCAATAGTCACAGCACAGTCCACGTCAGACCTCCCTTGGTTATGTGTTTTGTCCCAATTAAAAAGGGATGTCCACACAGTTAAATGACAATATGAGACGACTTTACCATTCATATTATATCAGACAGCACGCCTGCATATAAAGGGTTTTGTTGGATTTGTAAACTGAAATGTGTTGCATCAATACTGTACTTGTTATATCAGACCATTTCAGGAGACTATTCACTGGTTATAAGAGATACAAAACCCAACAAAAAATGATAGGAAATCATGCTTTTACTTCTCAACTAGAAAAACAGTACAAATGTTATAGTCATTTCTTTTTAAAGGTGTTTATATCAGGACGGTAAAGAAACAATTTTGGGGTTGACGTCTAGCTCACACGGTATAGCATGCGCCGCATGTAGGCTCAGTTCTTGCAGCGGTTAGAGGCGGCCCAAGGCTCGTTGCTGCATGTTATCCCCTCCGTCTCCCCCATTTCATGTCTGTCTCCAGCTGTCCTAAAACATAACAAAGACCTTAACGTCTTTCAAAAATACGCTTTTGGTAGTGAACACTACACTGAATATATAATACAGTATTCTAAAATATTAAAGAAAAACTCATCCACGCAAGCAGCAGCAATAGCAAAGACATTCTAACTATGTAAGCAATTCTTGCATTAATAGTATTTTACATACCTTTCAGGCTGTGTATGTACAGAGTAATCTACATTCATCCCTATAGATCAAAAGACATCTGTTCCAGCAATTATTTAATCCACAATAAATCCCCTAGGTCTAATGATAAAGGCCCTACATACAGTGCATTAATATATTATTACAAAACCCGAATTGAATAATTAACACAACGAATATGCCTTATTTCTTAGATTCTAAAGAGCTGTCCATTGATATTAAACTCTCTCATATTATTAGTAATCCTGGATGCAGTATACACATTTATGAGATAGAAAAATCTAGTGAGGGCTAAACACATAGTCCAAGCTGTTCCATGTAAAAATCTGTTCATCACATCACATTGATGAAAGCTTTAGTTTCTGATGATGCAACATTGTTTGCAGTAAATATTAAGTACTGGCCGAACAAACCACTAATAAGTCACTTATGGTAACATGTGTATGTCCTGCACTTAAAGGTTATTTGTAGGTGTTGAGTCCATCCATTATTGTGCTGAAGGACTTTTGTCTTGGGCAAAAAGTGCTGACCACAGCTGCATACAAACACAGAAATTAGATGTCAATCAATCAGTTTGTAACAGTAGACAGTACAATGCAATACATGACAACAATTTTCTTTAGGATAGGAAAAACAAAAACACTGTCCACTTCAGAGGAGATTGCAATGCCCTGATATAGTAGAGCATTATAAAATAAATTATGAGTAATAAAAAGAATTGCACAAAATAAAACAATGCAAATGGTAAAATGATTTTAAGAGCCTCTATTTTGCTTTTTGGAATTTGTTTCCCAATCTTAGCATGTTATATATGTTGTGTTGTGTGTAATAGATGTAAAAAGTACAAAAAACACATTTGACTCAAAAATGGAGCTTTCTCTCACACATACAGCACTTTTTCTCAACTGCCTGAAACACCTTCCTGTTTGAAATTCCTTCATTAGTGATGCCACTGACTGACAAAGCCAGCCCAGTTTTTCATATGTGCTTCCTGAGCAAGAACAGCCCAGCAGGTCATTGGAATTTGGTTGACCAATCACAACAGACTGGGCCAGCTGAAAATCTTAGCACACCGAGCTTTTCAGGAAGGCGGTTCAAGAGCTCAGACAGAGTGTTTCAAACAGATGCTGCAGCAAGGGGCAGTGTGAGAAATAATAAATGTTTTTTGAACATCATGGCATGTAAACCTATTCTAGTAGACCCCAAGAGTACAAATATAATGATGAAAAGAAATTCAATGGGGGCTCTTTAAAAGAAAATGACCCATGGTGAAAAATAAAAAAGGCAATCATCCATGGTAAAATAAAATTCACAAGATAAAGACAACAACAAAAAGATAGACTTTGGACAGAGCTCAAAGCTAGCCACCCATGAGGACAGGACTTTAGAGATGTTGTGAGCAGTCATTGCAGTTGAAACAAAAGCACACAGTATGTCCTTGGTCAGTATGATATGATCTTCATGTGATCTGATCATTACTGCATTCACCAGATTCTGACTTTCAATTGTTAGTGCCACCAACCAAGTGGTAATTTTAAGTAAGACACTCAAGGGGCTAAAGTAGAACAAACACACACAAAACTCACATGAACAGAATAAAACAACAAAACTAAAGGGAAAGATACAAAAGATTGTATACTATTGAACAGGGTTGTAGTAGTCCGGACTCAAGACCTTTTTTCTTGGACTCGGACTTGTCTTGGACTCTGTAGTATTTGGACTCAGACTTGTTTCGGACTCGGCCACTGGTCTTGCCCAATATGACTTTATGGAAAATATGGAAAAACTTCCTTTTAGGCAGAAACCTCGGTCAGACCCAGGCTCTTGGTAGGCGGTGTCTGACGGGCCGGTTGGGGTTAGAATGAAGAGTGGCAATAACAAAAATAGAAAAAATTAGTAGTTTGTAGCAGTTCTTTGTAGTAGTTCATGGCATAGCAGGACGCTGTGCGGCATTACAAGGCACAGCAGGACATAGCAGGGCACTGCAGTGTAGCAGTTTGAACATGGCATCACAGAACATTGAGCGGGACCAAAGCAACAGCTGCTACCCTGATTTTGGAGCCTCTCTGATCCAAGGGAACATGCTGGGGAAAAAACAACATAAGGACTCCGGGGAATGACTCCCCAGAGCTAGGTTAGTAACTCTGTTAGTAGGTTAGTTACTAGGTTAGTAACTAGGTTAGTAACAAGCATTTCTGGGACATGGATGCACATAAATGAAAAGATGGAAAGATAGAGGAGAGAGGAGCTCAGTGTATCAAAATAAGTCCCCAGCTGGCCCAAACTATTATTACAGCAAAACCAAGAGAGACAAGGTAAAGAGAGCTCCAGCCCGGTCGGGCTAGAACTCTCCCCAACCGGATCGGGCTGTATGCCAAGTCTCCCTTTAGTTTTATTATATTCTTGATTATATGTAAATGTGCTGTATTTATATAGCGCTTTTCCAGTCTTAACAACTGCTCAAAGCCGTACAAGTGGCCACCTGCTCATCAGATAGTTCACACACATTCACACTCCGATGCGCAGCACCGGGGGCAACTCGGGGTTCAGTGTCTTGCCCAAGACTGACTGCAGGGGCGGGGATCGAACCACCAACTTTCCGATTGGTAGGCAACCGCTCTACCACTGAGCCACAGCCGCCCCTATGATATATGATAGATAAATCTGAAAACTATGTGACTAACTACTACTCCCTAACAATATTCGATTCTATGCCCTAACTATAGGCTTTATGAGAAAGGAAAGTCTTAAGCCTACTCTTAAATGTGGAGACGGTGTCTGGCTCCCGAACCCAAACTGGAACCTGGTTCCACAGGAGAGGAGCCTGATAGCTGAACGCTCTGGCTCCCGTTCTACTTTTAGAGACTCTAGAAACCACCAGTAACCCTGCATTCTGGGAGCGTAATGCTCTTGTAGGGTTGTAAGGTACTATGAGCTCTTTAAGATAAGATGGAGCCTGACCATGAAGAGCTTTGTAGGTGAGAAGAAGGATTTTAAATTCTATTCTAAATTTTACAGGAAGCCAATGCAGAGAAACTAAAACAGGAGAAACGTGATCTCTTTTCCTGGTTCCCGTCAGAACACGTGCCGCAGCATTCTGGATCAGCTGAAGAGTCCTTATGGACTTTTCCGAGCAGCCTGATAACAAAGAATTGCAGTAATCCAAGAACATGGATTACCATATGATATCAAGGGGAATAGCTATACTCATAAATCCTGGGTGTTCTGACACTGTTTTTGCTTTTATATCAACAAATAACCCAAATTGATTGTCTTGATACTGTCATGCATAAGACCTTTTTCTCTGTTCCGGACTCGGTCTTGACTCGGACTTGAACCTCTCTGGACTCGGTCTTGACTCGGACTTGAACCTCTTTGGACTCGGTCTTGACTTGGACTCAACTAGTCCTGGTCTTGGACTTGTCTTGACTCGGACTCGAACCTCTTTGGACTCGGTCTTGACTTGGACTCAACTAGTCCTGGTCTTGGACTTGTCTTGGACTCGACAAAGGTGGTTTTGACTACAGCCCTACTATAAAAACAAATATGCACAATTAAACACATTCACACGTATGCATATTACTACATACATACATGTGTACATATACACACACTCTCATGAATAATTCTTTTTTTCATTAAACAGACATGAAATATATGTTAGATATTTTTTTTGCATCAGTATGTTCACATCTTTTTTATAGACCGTCAGTGCATTCTAAGGTTTTATTTAATTCTAGCCTTCACCCTGACTCTAAGTATCCCACCCACATTCAAAAATGTAATTCTCTTCTTTATTTAATATCCTTTTGGAGAACCCACTGATACTTCAAAGGCATTTTGAAATGGGTTCAGTGTTTAATTGCGGTTATAATGATGCTGTTGTTCAAGTCTTTAATATTATGATGATGATATTAGTAGTGCAACCAGCTGACTGTGGCATCCTCCAGAAATACTCTCTAACCTGGTACACAGAGGAAGATATCAGTAACTCTGCTGATAACCAAAATAAAATACATTTAGGTACAAGGGATGCTTTTAATAAAAAGTTTAAAGTTGAACTATTTCAGACTATCTCGTTCATTGTCGACATAAATACAAGCTCTTTTTAATCTGACAGTTTTACCATTCCATTAAAAATGGAATACATTTTGTTCATATTTTGTAACCTTCCTGTTGTCCTTGTGTCAAATTTGACCCATTTTCAAAGAATTTCTATATCAGAAATTTGGGTTTCTTTGAACCAAATTTTCTACAAAAATAAAAAACGTGGCTGGTTCCCTACAACACTTTTCACTAGTAAATAAATGATCAGTCCACTATTTACATTGAATTTGGATGTATAATTCAATTTTATAGCATTTGAAAACAAAAAAAATGGTAAAAGAACATTTTAAAAAATGACAAAAACTTTAAAAAGCGCAGAAATAATGAACAAAAACATTGGAAAAAGGAGCTAAAACATGACTAAAGTGTAACGGACCAAAACGTTGAAAAAAAGTTTTCATTTTTATATTTTGACCCAGAAAAAGATAAGGTTGCATGGTTGACCGAAAGATAACATAAGGGTCAAACAACTCCTCTCCTGGGGAAAGTATGAACATGAAAAAATATAAACTGAGGTATTACAAAAATGTTTGTCCATACAAAGTTAAAGGAGGTCATTCTCCAAACATTTAATTTCCTGTTTGCAGTTTTATTATATTTAAAGTGTCATTTTTAATGTATCTCATTTTTGAAGGCATACTGTATGTATACTTAGACATCTATGTGGCCATCCGTCCATTTTAATTGGCAGATTGTAACGCAGTTCAGTCCAATAGGACTTGTTGCTCAATAGTTTCTAAGTGTCTGAAAAGCAAACTAACAGATAACTCACATCGGTCAGAGTCCATAACTCAAGGAAACTTTAATAATTTTAATGCACACATCAGAACATGATTGCCTCTATCTCTGTCATTCAGCTCTAGTTTAAATTTTGTAGCAAACCGTTTATTCACTGTGTAAATAATTATTATTTACGCTGGCGCAATGCCATCTTGTTTGCTGGCGTTACCATGAGTCTGGAGAACATTAGATTGGTCCCATCACTACCATCCATGTGACAACCCATTCTCTCTCCCAACTCGTCAACTACCAACACTTCGGGATCAGAGACTGTCTCTCAGCATGTAATACCGACACAAAAATCACCCTTTAAGCCGCCATAAAGCGCAGTGCAGGTAAACGTCATCAAGGGTGGCATGGACGCTACTTATGATTGTGAAGTAACGACTTGTTTAATAGAAGTTATACCTGTTAGTCCCATGTGATTGCTGACATTACGCCATGCATACTTTTCCCTGCTGAGATCGTATGTCTATGAGCTCCAAGACACAGAGGATGAGCTTTTCGTCCATTGTTTTGCCAGTTTATTATACTGTGTGGCTTCTGGCTACGTCACGTACGGCTGTTCAAATTGGTTGCGCTTTTGAAAGGTCGGCGGCAACTAGGTCAAAGTTGAAATAATTTGTACTTTGAGCACAGCGCAAGTCAACCAATCCGAGCGGTGCGCGACGTCTATCGTATGTATCGTTTGGGGCTTCAGCGTCTGTATGGAACAAACCGGGCAGAGCAGCAGCTGGCCGCGGCGTTGTGAGATGACGTAGTGTTTAGACACAATGGTAGTGAGCAGTATGAAAGACAGAAAATCCCCTTGATGAGGCAGGGTAGGGTGGTGGATGAGTTAAACAACACAGGACTTTAACCCAGGAGACTGGGGTTGGTGTCCCGTTCTGGTCCCACTGTGTGACTTACACAGCCCACCATCAACTGTGGGGCGACTGTGGCTCAGTGGTAGACCGGGTGCCTGCCAATCGGAAGGTTGGTGGTTCATCCCTGGCCCTGCAGTCCCATGTTGATGTGTCCTTGGGAAAGACACTGAACCCCAAGTTGCCCCCGATGCTGCGCATTGCAGTGTGAATGTGTGTGAATGTTTATCTGATGAGCAGGTGGCACCCTGTACGGCAGCCTCGGCCACAGTGTATGAATGTGTGTGAGTGGTAAATGTTTCCTGTGTGATGTAAGAACGCTTTGAGTAGTTGTTAAGACTAGAAAAGCGCTGCCCACCGCTCTCAATTGCCGGTCAGTATTGTGTCCAGTATATTGGACCAGTTGAGAGTGAGAATGTGATGTATGTGAAGGTGGGATAACTACTTATAAGAACAATATCTTATCTTAATTACTTTTACTCTTTCAGTTCTTTTCCTTCCTGTCTAAAACTTTAGTGTGTAACTTTTTCATAATAAGGAACTTGAATTACATTCAAGCCATAGCCAAATGAGTTACTAAAGCTCCACACAACTCTGTATTTCTCAGTATGGCTATGTTCATAAGATTGTGGCGTCATGTTTTTTTAATCCTCCGTGTCCTCCTTGGTTACAAGCAACTGCGTTGAGCAGAGGTGGGGGTAGCGATCGAGCATGGAAGGCTTGTGTCATGTGAATGCAGTTTGCAACAGTTTGGTTGTCATCACCCAATATTCCTCATAGGGGGACAGAAACAACGGGCAATAGCTTTAAACAAAGAGAACACAGAGTGAAATTGGAGCATTGTTACCATGGCATACTAAAAGATTAACAAAAACCTTGGAGTTCATCTTTGGGAATCCAACAGTATGTTTATTCATATTCCCCTAGCTGACTGTGGTGTAATCTTCGCGGGCACAAAATCAAGTAAAGAAAATGACCATCAAGAGTCCTAAGAGTCCATCATGTTTTTTTGTGCATGTGTCCTCCTTGGGTGCGTGGAGGAGGGTTGTCATTACTTAGAATTCCTCAAGGGCGTGACAGAAACTATGCGCTATATCTTTATGCACCACACTAAACACTATGTTGTTCTAAAGGAGCTGTGACATTGTTTCCCTGCTACTGAAGGTGAGATGGACCCACAAGAGAATACAATAAAAAATGTGAGGTAATTTATTGCTATGGTAACAGAATTATTTTGAAATTACTGTTGAAAAATAAAGCAATTTTTCAGCTAATTCCACAGTGTCCGTCCCTGCTCTGCCTGTGGAGTGACACATTGTTGCCAGGAGCCGAACCCCTCACAGTGACGGTAAACGTCTCAAACTGTAATGTGAATGGATCTCCTTGGCATCTTTTGAGAGCTGACCAAAGTGACTCATATTTCATACTGAAAGGATAATTTATAGATTGTCACCTCAGCACTTTTTTCTCACATTCACCGCTTGCTTGAATTGCTCATTGTAGACCAGACACCGGCTGGGGGCAAAAACAAAACACCAGGAGCCATTTTGTCATCCTTCACAACTGCCATCCCCAGAACAAATGATGGCTTCAGGTTATATCAAACAGGAAACACACAGAGCCAAGGTGACAGTTTTCCTTTTTTAGTAATGCTACAGATCAGAGAGGAGATGAGGTGGGGCGGGAGGGGGGTCTATAATAAAGCCTCAAATGCTGGTGTTGTTTCTCAGGAACAAACAATTGGTGAAATGCCTTCAGGCTGGCCTTAGGGGGGGCATGTCAAACAGGGCCGCAGGAATCACATCACAAAGCCTGATCGCACCCACACTGATCTGCTGTCACTCACATCTGTTAACAAACAGCTCTGTTAAAGCACTACTACAACAATTCCAAATGTTACTGTACAATAATTGTCTCCGTAGTAATTACGATTAACAATGTAGTTGTCTCGGGCGTCCGGATAGCTTAGTTGGTAGAGAGGGCGCCCATATATAGAGGTTTACTCCTCAACGCAGCAGGCCCGAGGTTTGACCGCGGCCCTTTGCTGCAGGTCATTCCCCCTCTCTCTACCCTTTCATGTCTTTAGCTGTACTTTTATTAAAGGCCTAAAAGGCTCCAAAAATAATCTTTAAAAAAAACAATGTCGTGTTCTCTTTCAGTCCAATTTCAAAGTATTCATGGTTGTATTGCTTTTGCAAACAAATACATATTTTGATGTAAAGTGACCCAGATAATGTAGTAACGGCCTCTAAGGTAAACCACGCCTGACAATTACCATCAACATAATTGTCATACCCCTTATGGCCATTGCTAATGTAATAATAATAAAATAAGATTTAGTGCATAACTTTTAGATATTTGTAGAGTCTCTTATCAACTCCCTGTTTCTCCACACCCCTGTGTACCTGGTGCTGATTACCTTTATGCCTTCCAAGGCCACCCAGTGCTCAGACATAAAATTGCAGAATTTATACATGGTATATACACATAACAAAACAAAGTGTTGTAATGGCTCCAACTATATTAATGAACATCTCTTACATTCAAGCCATTGAGCTGATACAAAGATGATTAAGACAGCTCCACACAACTCTCTCTGGGTTTCTCAGAAGACTGTGGCGTTGGGTCAACTTTGGCATGCAGAAACTCTAGGGAAGATAATGACCTCTTCTGAAGAGTCCCTCGTTTTTTTGTTCAATGCTCCGTGTACTCCTTGGCTACTAGCACGGTCGGGGGTGTGTGCAGTCAAAGAAGGCTTGTACCATGTAAATAACAGTTTTGTTGTCATCACTTAGAATTCCTCATGGGGGCGGCAGAAACAATGCGCTATAGTTTTAAAAAAAAGAAAATTGAGATTAGACAATTACTGTAATTTGTCAAATAAAAACGAGTTGTCAATTAATAGCCGGCCTCTGATAGTGGCAAGGGGCGTGGTCAACACGGACAAATAAAGAACGGCCTCAAATAAAGGCCAGGGAAAAACTTGTGTGGATAATCTCTTAAGTGCCTCTCGTATAATGTGCATTCAAGTTTCTCGTGATGTACATTTCTACCAACTTAATTTAACAGATTCAACAATATACAGTGTTCATGCTTTTCTCTGGATTTTGGTACTTATGTAAAGGATCCTACCTGCCGGTAATTTAGTCAGTGCGGCTGTATGTTACTCAGCCAAGTGTACCACCAGGTGCCAGTAGATGGCAGTAGCTGTACTGGATGTTACACACGTCTCATTTAGTGACAGCAGAGAATGACAAGCTTTGGTGCTAGTGACGGGCTTTTCAACAACAAAACGAAAAGAGTTTTAAAGTATGCGCAGAAAAAACTTGGGTGAAAAAGCTGCAGGACATTTCTACATTGACCCCATGAGGATTCAAGACGGGAAGAAACAGAAGGATGAGCTGACGAGATTAGCTGACAGGAGCAGAGCACAGCTAGCTAGCTGGAGGTGGGAGAAAAAGAATTAGCCTGGAGCTAGAAACAAAGCTAGCTAGCTGGACGTGGGAAGAGAAGAGTTAGCTTGGAGCTAGAAATGAAGCTAGCTAACTGGAGGTGGGAGGAGAAGCATTAGCCTGGAGCTAAAAACAAAGCTAGCTAACTGGAGGTGTGAGGAGAAGCGTTAGCCTGGAGCTAGAAATTAAGCTAGCTAGCTGGAGGTGGGAGGAGAAAAGTTAGCCAGGAGCTAGAAACAAAGCTTGCTAACTGACACAGTGGTGGTGTTTGATTATTTCTGACCCAAATTGCTCTGTCGCCCTTCTGGCTGTTGTTGTATATGGTGATATTTTTGCAAATGTTTCTTTAAAAATGGATGATCTCTGCCCACTGGAATGCCACGGCTTTTCATTTAAAATGGTTTATTTCAAAAAATTATAATTATCTTAGATGGAGTTAGAAAAAAAGGCCTGCCTCTAATAAAAGTCTGCTTCAAATAAAAGTAAAAAAGTAAATTAAGGCCTACGGTATGTGATAATTGTTACAGGCCATATGTCTCACTTAGAGTCAGATGTCACTTCCCAGTGTGAGGAGAGTGCAGATTTGAGTCGTGCATGTGTCACTTTGCGCCGAGTGAAGCTGTGAGTTGAGCATGTGTCACAACCCCGCCGCGAGGGGGGGAGTGTTCCTTCTTTTTCTAAAAACTAATAGAGGTCTACCAGCAGTTAAAATCTTCCCACTGACAAATAGGACACAACAACACAGCTTGGTCTAGATGTAATTCTTTATTCTATTCTAAAAAAAAGGTTAAGACTAACAACCAACAAGTATAAAAAAGACAGCAAGGAAGGGTTAAAATTCATGTACTAAACTAACTATGCTAAGAATCATGTCCTTATCGTTTATGTTTCAATGCTCGTTTCAGTCCAAGGGAGCAATGATGCAGACGGCAGCAACGTTTCACTCCCGGAAGCCTGGGTCCTTCTTCGTCTGGTCGGCGTAGCGTCTTCATCGCTCCGTAGCTGGTACTGGGAGGGAACAGAGAGAGAGCTCTCAGAACACAGATCACAACCAATACTTCACGCCACACACTCTCCGAGGATAGCCGGCAGACTTTCCTTTACTTATCTGCTTTCTCGTGTTTCAGTCCTTCTCGGAGTGTCTATCGTAGACGCTTCTCCCATCCATCCACTCGTCTCAGCTAACGCTATCCTCCGTGTCTCTTTGGCTTCACTTCTCTTGCTTCGATTCTGCTCTGCCCTCCTGCTTCCCTGCTCTTCCGCCAATTCCTCTCTCCGCGCTGCCTCTTGCCCTCGCCCGTTGCTTCCCCGTGGCTTCTCTGCCGCTTCTCCTCTGCTTCTCCCCTTTTCACCGCCTTGTTCTCACACGCCTGCCCTCATCAAGCCCAGGTGTGTCCACTTGTGTAATTCTGAGCTTGTTAAGTCCGAGCGACAACAACATACAGGGGGGAGGGTCTCCAGTCTCCATAAAGAAAACCCACCTAGAACAAGGAAATAAAGCCACCACAAAACCAAACATGCAGTACAACAAACTCAAGACATGCCACAATAAACCCAAACAGAAAACACAGCAAACACATGCAATAAACCCAAACCAAAATCACAGCAAACCCATGCAAACATATTAACAGTGTAATCCACCTTTGACACATGCATCACTTTGCGACAAGTAGCACACAAAATGCTAACAAGAGACTTCTGTAATGTCAATACAGTAAAAATGGACCAACTTAACGAAGGCTGGAACACAATAAAGGCTGAATTGAATAAAGGTTGAATGGCATTTTGAGCTACCGTTAGCAATCAAACAGTCATAGATAGCTATAACGTTTTTCAAATTATATCTATCTTCTGATATTGTTTGTAATGCAAAAAGTTTATTATTTCATGAATTTCACAAATTTCAGTGTGACAGTTATGTCGCATACCGTTTACATCTGAGCAGGCGCGACTCAAATCTGCACTCAACTCACATTGGGCAGTAACATCAGACCACAAAAAACAGTTGATAACTACTTTGTAAACACTAAGCCTGTGTATGTGTCAAGTCATGCTTCCACACAAGTAATTTCAGAAAGATCTCCGTCTACATAGAAACAACCAAACAATATGTATATCTTTAATTCTTGGTGGTCGGCAAAAAATACATTTAAAAAATTGCATCAGAGCCAGCACATGGTCATGTCTGACTACTCTGTTCTGTTCTCCATGATATACTTTGTTTTTTTAATACAACTGAACTCACAATTTACTAGTTGTCCTTGACAAACCCCTATGTTTCTCTCTGAGTATAGTAGCAGTAGATATAAGTGATTATTTTGTTTGTTTTTAATGCAAATTGTCCATTAAGCATTGAAACTGATATGTTCCTTTATTTTTAATAAGAATGTTAGCAATTAAGACAACAATGCATGTAAATGCATTGTTAATAAACTCACGTGCAAGATTCCTATTTATTTTTTCTTTTCTTGAAAATGTTGCTTATGTGATTATGAGGAAGAATTAGTCCTACCGTGAAGCACACCACCTAAAAGAACACAAAAAGCCCGGATTGAAACACCGCTCCACGCTCAGTAGTATATCTCTGTCTCTTGCATGATAAAAAACACACCTTCCTGATATTATTCATCTCTAGCACACAAAGACAAAGGTTTAGCTTGTTTAGTTTATTTATGAGATGTCCATTAGCATTAGGCATTCAGAACATACATTAAACATCACAGTCAACATAAATGACAAAGATAAGACTTATATTAGAGAATTAGAAAAATCTACGCTAATATGTTTTAATCTAAGTTAAATTTTACATAGCATTCTACAAATATGATGTTCCAAGTGGATTTTTTATTTGCCTTGTAAAACACTGATCTGTTTGTTAATTAGTCAATAATAGTGGTATAAAATTCCATATTTTCATTGCTGTGTATACTGCTGTGTATGTACCCTGGGGAGTGAGGTTAACACCGCGGAGGTCCTGTCTGTACTGTATGTGTCATGAAAGACTAGTCACGCATTACCAGACCTTCCTTCACAGCGCTGCAGAGGAGGGTCTGACTAGTTCACACAACATGCCGGGATGGGAGAAAAACGTGCTCTGGTTTATTGGCATTTCTTTAAACAAATCACATTCGTCTTGGGCGCTAGAAGAGAAAATATAAATATGCATATAATTTAGCAAATATTTAACAAGGTTAGCGCATATTTTCCTCCCAATGTGCAACCCCACCTGCTTGTCCTCTCACAGACTTGTTATGCAGTGTATTTTCCTGCCAGGGAGAACGTTCATCACTCTGTGATGGACACCGAGGCCAGAGCTTTTAGCGGAGAAACGAGTGTGTGAGGAGCATTGTGGGGTTTTACTGTTCCCTGACAAGGCTTATTGCTTTGACAAGTCTCTGTCTCTGAGGTCTTAGGCTTTCTGACTGCTTTAACCCTGTGATCCGGAAAAAGCAGCTGTTCCTCTGGCTGACAGTCGCACATACATAAAGGCTAAACAGACAGAAAAAAAGCAAAGGGAAGACAAAGAGGTGGCAGGAGTCGAGTGGTGTGATGTCCTTATCTTAACAGCTCAGCGCCTTTCTTGGAAGCATTTACCACAAATATTGATTCATGCCCCTCTCCCCATCCACATCCTTGACTGTTTTGTTTAATCATATCAGATTCAGAGGCCTGTTCAACATTGATGGAATTGATTGCCTGAGACAAAGCTGCCAATTTCTATCCCAGGCATTCTCTTTTTTAGATCCAATGTTGGTATGTTGGAGCCCTTGAGTTTAAATTGATCTGACAGCGTCGATATATTTTTGAAGACAAATCTAAAAGGGAAAATGGAAAATGCTTTGATTAGCTCTGGCTTGAGAGGCTGTAGTAGGTTTACAGTGACTGACTTCTTTGAAATGGCCACTCATTACTCAATGTATTTATTTCTCTGTTTTTCCCAGTCTGGCTCTTTGCCATGTAAAAGTAATTTATGAGTTTGCCCCCCTTCATCCCTATTGAGTTCACTGCAAATTCCTTGATTTCTGGCATGTGATAGAAATTGCCAAAACATGTTTTGTCTACCTGCTGGTTAATTAAAAGGCACTATAAAAGGCACAGTTCTTAAAGGTTAAACACATTTGCATCAAGCGATAACAATTAGTACACCTAAACATTTAAAGGAGAATTCTGGCCAATATTTATATTAATCTTGATTGCTTCGAATATGAAAGTACTTTTGATTGAAAAAAACCCGACCTGAATTGTTGAAGACAACACGTAGCAGCTTCAGCTACGTGTACTAACTTCCACTGAACTAAAACAGCAGGTAACGGGGCAAGTTTTAGAGTGCATTTGTGGCTCTTAACAGACACACAATGCAATTAATATGTCTGAACAACATGAACAGGGCCCTTATGTAACATCAAGATTCTTGCTGGTGGTTAGCTTGCTCGCCTGGTTGGCTTCTAGAGCTAGCTGTTAGCTTCTTGCTGTTAGCTGCTATTGATTTTGTGCTCAGCCAGGTTTTTGTGAAAATAATTACGCAGCAATTCCATGTGTATTTGTTGCTAATCAATTTTGTGTGATCTATCTGGTGCAGGAGTTGGAACTACAGCAGTGTCAATCTGTGTAGTAGTTCCCTTAGCCGGGCAGGCAGGCTTCGTCCCTGCCTCCCATGGGGGTGTATTGGGTGTCCTTCATGCGTTTGCGGCACCAAATTGTAGTTTATTTCCTCCTCAAAAATAGCTGTGCTATGATTTTAATAAAAATAAGCTTGGAATTCTCCTTTAATGTATATTCCTCATACACTGTTACAGTTACACCAAAATGAGCTTACTCACAGCAGGGCAGACTGCATTAGTGAGTATTTGAAAGTATAATGGGAGGTTGTACTGTATACAGGTACTGAGTCATGAATGCAATGATACTACCCTCCGTAGACTGTAATGCATTATATAACATGTCCTCAGACCTAAACAACAGAATAGGTTGATTGCCAATGACACCCAAAACGACAGGTACGAGGGGCCATTTTGAACACATAATATGTCTTACAGTTCCAGTTGAAAATTGTTGTAAACATGTAGCTAACATTGTGAAATGGCAACAGTTCAGCTTAGGCAACAAAAGTACTTGTTGGGGTTAGGAAAAGATCAGGGGTTTTCCCTAACATTGCTCACGCAAAACTACTAAAATGAGGACGTAACATACATCACAGACGTACCTACTTTACAGATTTAGTTCTGGAAATGTCAGTTCATTTAAAAAGTAACCATTGGGCACCGGGCTGGCTCATCTGGCAGAGCAGGCACCCATACATAGAGTTTTATTACTGTGGCCCTTTACTGCATGTTATTGCCCCTCTCTCCTCTTTCATGTCTCTGTACTAGATAAATAAAGGCCTAAAGTGGCCAAAAAATTATCTTTAAAAAAGTACTCTGGTATTCTGAGTGAATTTCCTGTTTGTCATCCACAGCCTGCTTCCTTATTTGAGTTTGGAGCTCTTATACTTAATCACCTTACTTCCTTTTTTGCTCCCCTAACAAAGGTAAATATAAGTAATTATAAGCTGCTGTACAATTAACATATATGGACGTTTCCTGGGTGAGGACAGTCGGGTTAATCAGTGTGCAGACAGTAGTTAGTATATTGAAATCTGAATAGTGGTTCTGCTGTGTGTGCCGAGTTACAAATACAATGGGACTGAAAGGTGCTTCGGTAACCTTTAATAAATTACGTTTGCATACAAACTCATCAGCTGACCATGAGCTAACTCACTTTATCCAGTCCAGTTGATAAATGTGTTAAATTGAGCATTTTGAAATATGAATGGGATTTGACCTATATCTGATGAAAGACATACATACATCCTTTGACACATCAATTACCTTGATTGTCTTGGTAGCATTGAAACTGTCCGAGGTGATTTGTATTAATGTGGTCTTTTTCAGTCATATCTTAAAAACAGGGAGGACTACATACAATTACACATTGATGTATTTTGTATATGTAGCATCAACACTTATTGAGTTACCAGTGAGCAAGTAATACAATATTATTATAAATATATTATCACAATGTATAAATGTAATATTGTGATTACAGCTCACACACAAAGCAAAATATTTATGCCTAAATTAGGTCACCTTTAGCTTGCACAAGATTGATAAACTGTGCCTGTACTGTAACATCATGGAGAGGAAAGGGAGGCGCTGCTCTTTTCTGGCAATGGTTTTGGTAGAGTTTCAGTGGTCTAATGTTAATCTTCAACATACATAGAACTGCATTATTAAAGCGCCTACACCCATCTTTAGTTTGCACAAAACCCTAGTGTGATCTGGTTTGAGATGGGGATTTGGAGAAGAGAGTTGCGTTTGTTATCCCACATGATTCCGAGCAGGTTTTGTCTTCTTTTCTCTCCTCTTTCCATCTAAACAATGTAGGCCCAGTGCTGAGATGTCACAGCTTATCTCTCCAGCTTTTTTTCTCTGGGTTGTGGTTTGGCTCAGGGTGGCTTAAGAGCATCTAATCCTAGCTGACAGTTAAGTAATTATTGTGGAGCCAGGATTTGCCCGAGATACTGGGTATTGAATGAGGCCCGGTAGCTATTGACAAGAGAGGGGGGAATTCTATTTTTCAACAGTGCGAGCTTGCTTTGGTAGCGTGAGAAAGTGGACACTTCAGGCTTAGCCCACCTTTGCCATTTTAAGGTTTAGCAATATGTTGTGGATCAAGTATTGACATTTACAAAGTGGTTGGTTCTACTATTAGGTGCTTGCTACATGTCCACATAAAGTAAAAAAAAAAAAAAGTATTGCTTTTGTAGAACCTAGTTCCAATGAAAACTGTGACAGTGAGATGTGTAAATAATCAAGAGTGATGTGGATATTGTTACTGGATAGACTGGAATGCATCTTGGCCAGCGCTAAGTACCAGAAGCAAGGAGGGCGGCTCTGCACAATTATCTCTGGGTGGAACACGCCACATACTAAAATAAATTAAGTTAACTGTTCACACAATACAGTAACGTGAGCTATTTATATCATTGAAATAGCTGGATACATGGTTACACCTCGTTGTCGCTAGTGTATCTCCGTGTGTGTACGTTGTCCACTGCAAGCCCACCAGTTGGTCCCCAAACGTCCTATTTAGAGAGGAAATGCCATAAATATATTCCTTGTAAAAATTCACAGTCATTCCTTTCGATTCAATATTGCATGATCAAAATGTTCTTTGTAACTTTATTGGTTAGCTTGCTAGCTCAAAGGATGTTGTTTCCCATACCAAAGGTCAGGCTATATTCTGGAAATATACTGTACTGTACTTCTGTTGAGCTTTCTTTTTTGGGGGGAATTACCAATAAAAAAAAACAAATCCCTGTCTGAAAGTCTCAAAGTGTGCTGAATGGCAATGAATTGGTGTCTCATACTAACATGACTGCAATCTTTAGGCATGCTTTGTTTGTTTTTCTTTCCACAAAAGATCTTCACAGTAAACACTGAGCATAAACATATAGCATGTGGACCCAGCGCAGAAAACCACTAATGCAGAAGGTACGGAGAACAGCCCCACATGGCTGTAATTGGTCGATGTGGTTGCCGAAACCAGATGTTTTCAGGTTGTTTGTCAGCATCATTGGATTGCAATACATAGGTGATTGCATGTGAGTTAGCTATAGGTCATGGTTCAGACCCAGAATGCACTGAGACAGGTCCTATACTGATGTAATGTTTCCAATGTAAATCTGACTAAATGAAAGGACGTTAGAGCTCTGTATTAGACCACTGCATCCTGCCAAAGAAAGATAAATATGAGATTTCATGTGGAATATTTAAATATGATTTATTCAATTTAAATGCAGTCATTGTACTCCATAACCTGATGCTATGTCTTCTCCCAGACCTGTGCCATGTGCCCACTTTACTTTTGCACAGACTGTATATTCATCAAAAATTACAGGTCTTCATGTCAGTTTTATGGGTCGATATGGAATAGCGTGTGCATAATTTCAAGCACTGCATCTCTTCCTAATATGATTATTTATCCTCCGCTTTTGTTTGAATTTCAGGCCGGGTGATATTTCAATTATAAATCATAAACGCGCTCGAGCCCCTGAATAATATGCCCTCCAACGGAGGGGCTGTGTATTTATAATAGGGCCACATAAAACCACGCTTGCTTGCCCTTGTGTTCAGGTAAAGGTTCTCCCCATATCATAGATCACATATATGGCTGTCGGCACTCGGGAGCTAAACAGCTTTTCCTCCTCCCATAAGCCATATTGTGGGTGCAGAAGTGTCAGTGAAGACTGAATGATTGCATAGATGCAATTTGATTTAAGATTCATTTTGCCTGCTGAGTTGGGATTCGCTACCAGTTGCTAGTGGTAGTGGCAGCTGTTTCCCTTACAATGTGTGTTATCTGCTCTGGATCATGTTAGCATACGTCCTGAGTTGAACACAGGTGAACTGTCCTCAGGTAAAGGTGTCATGTCAAGTCAATCAACACATTCTTATGTCACATATGTCTTCATTCTTATGTGATATGGTACAAAAAACAAAGGTCCAACAATTCGTATGATATCACACCACAGAGCTGCCAACTTTTCCCAAAACCTTGGAGTGAGATTTCGGGGGGCCGACCCATATTTTGCCGCGTACAAAGGAATTTCTTTGGGTCTTTATCATTCAGGGTTTAAATTGAGATTAATTTAAATTTGTCATATTTGTGGGGGATGGGGCTCTTCCTAGGGGGTATGCCCCCCCAGGAAAAATTGATAAAGTAACCATTAAATGGCACTTTCTGGAGAGTTTTTTTGCAAAGAAAATGTAGAAACCAAGTGTTACATGATATGTGCAAAACTGTAGGGTTAAGAGCCTTTGCATTGTTGTAGTATCAATAGGTTTTAGGGCATTTAGCATTTACATTATTAACTTCTTATGATATAAGAACTGACCCAGAAAATGTGCCAAACATAATGAGCAACATGAAGAGACAGTAGCATATGTCAGCAACAGCTGAGAAGATTTGGGTCTGTGGTGAACAGGTCCAGGAGTCCCTGCCTGGTGTAAGGACCAGGGACCCAAAGTTAAATTAATGTTGAGGGATAAACTAAGACCACTGAAATTCTAAAGAATGAGAACCCCTGAGTCACGTAAATTCTAATCCTTTAACCTTTGTGCCAAGGCTCAGTAATGTTTGGCCCTCATCCTCTGTGCCTCACTCACTGTATTTACTTTTTTGGGAAAATAAAGACTAATGTTCATTTTATGAAACATTGAATGAATTATTTACAGTTTCATTTAGAGATGCACAGAGTTTAGAGAAGCACAATAGTGGCCCAACGTTGCAGTATTGTATATATAGTATAGTATAGCTCAGATGTGTTTCACCAGTGTGAGTCAGCCAGTGACTGCTGGCCGGACATGTGATGACTGCTCACATGTCAGTTAAGTTTAGTGGCCTTTAAAGCTACGTTTAGATGAGAAAATGGGACTGTGAGTAAGGTAAAGAGTTCCTTCAGTTGAGTTTAGCCAACAAACATTGACGATCTGCAGCGACAAAAGTTAAGGTTAAGCACCAAATAAACTAGAAAAAAGACTGGTTCCCTTAATTAGTAGGCTACTCGCGGGACACACCCGTCTCTTGGGTAAAAACCCTGTCTTTTAGAAACCAGCCATCCACCCGGACCTTCTCCCTAAACAAATCTAATACAGCAGCAGTAAATGTGGTACATACAGTAAAACATGTGTGGAATACATATGAATCATAGTACATTGCTTTTCATGGCTATATATGAATGGTTCATGAGCAGCTGTCATGCTGTCATGCCCTTCATATTCTCATAGAGGGGCTCTTTTTGGCTAATCACTGCCAATCAGTTCTAAAGACTATTCAACGGCAGGCATAAGAAATCTTATCTGCTCAGACAATGACTCTTTGATTTAGAAAACAGAGTCTTCCAGTTCGGCACAATGCCTGTCAAATCTCAATAGAGCATATTTAAATAAAATTCTGATTCTATTTTCTTCCTCCTCACTCCTTGCCCACCCCTGTTCTTCTTGTGATGCCAGGAATGATGTGTTTTAGGCTGCGAGTTGTTAAGTGAGGAGACGTTTTTGAGTTTGAGGCAGACTCCCGATAAGTGCGAGGCTTTGTTCTTCTGAAAGGAACATGATGGGGACCACTTTTTCTTCTCCTATTCTCTTTGTGCTGCCTGTCAGTGTTGACTGCTGGCTGCCTGCTGCTTTTGGCCGAGCCTAACTTCTTCTCATTGGCCGGCATCACACCTTCCTCTTCACCGGAGCCTTTACTGCCTCTGCTCTACACAGCCCATGCTGGCTTGAACACATGAGCAGCAGTCCATGCTTTGTTGTTGTAGTGATTTTTGCCCAGCATTTTGAGTCAAATCTTACATGAAGGACCTCAATACATTTAGGCCCATTGTTATGTGTGGTGATGTAGGTGCCAAAGGAAAAAACATTGTACTTTTGTTAAATATTTTATGAGCATTTCGTCTAGTGCGTACAGTAGATAGATGACAGGGAATAAGGGGTGAGAGAGACTGCCATGCCACAAAGGACCCACTGGACTTGAGCCAGGGGCAAGGCAATTATATTAGTAATTGGTTAGCATCTTAGCAAGATTGAAATCCTTAGTCAGACAATGAGAGGTACCAGGTAGGTTGTTGGGTAGGTAAGTGAAACTTTAACCAGTTACCCTATAAATAAATGCAGGATGCAGCTCCAGCTAGTCTATAGATAGCCTGGGAATGTTATTTGCCATGGCCAAGAAACCACTGAGTTTACTGGTTAGGCAGGCTCTGGTGTGTCCTACTCTTGCATACACACATGGCTCAAGTGTGATGATAAACACTCTAGTGTGTCCCCACTGCATTTTGACTAGCCTATGCCATTTGCATTTCCTAGATTGTTTAGGTGCCACAGGACATTTTGCCGGATGTCACTCATTTTCGAGGGATTTCCCACACCTTTGTATCGGTCTTGTAACCTCTGGTGGATTTGTGAGGACTATGGTTTACCTGCTCCTCAGATCTCTGTAGGGTAAATCCAGACAGCTAGCTAGACTATCGGTCCAGTCTGAGGTTTCTGTTGCACTACTAAAACTACTTTTGAACCTACACATGTTCCACCAAAACAAGTTCCTTCCTGAGGCTATTTTGCAGAGGCACCCTGGCTTTGTCTGGTGCTTAGTGCCACCTAAGATGATTGAGATTGGTTTAAAGAAATACCAATTACCTAGAATACTTTTTCTCCCATCCCGTAATGCTGTGTGGACTAGCCAGACCCTCCTGCGCGGGGCTGTGGAGGAAGGTTTAGGCAATGTGAGAACACATTTTGAATAATTCCCATGGCCAATAACCTGGTCTGCTAAAATAAGCAATACATCCAGTGTCTAATTGGCAAGGGACTTAGGGGAGTTACTTAGGGAGTAAAGCCCTGACCATCATATCAGAGTCAAAACATTGGCACACACTTGTCAGTCGAGTATGGCTGCTGTTTTCATCACTATTGGTTGACATCCTGGACTGCAAAAAAAAAGAGAAAAGGAAATGTCTCCATGATACGGGCCCTTCCATCTTGTAGTTTTGGAACCAGAGTCTGCGCAGTAATCATTGGGCTGGTGGAGCCACTGTATCGATGTCATACGCACGTCCAACCAAACATGAGTCAATTCCAGCCGTCAATCATGACGTGTCACCTGATTTTGTAGCACCAAATAAATAATAAAAACCAAACTGAACAGAAAACCATCTTTGGTAAAAAAATGTATTTTACTTTTCTTTTCTTTTTTTTGGGCCCTTGTCCCATCCGCTTACATTGATGGGGCAATTGCAGACATCCCTCAGGGGGCAATCCAGATGTTTCGGCTACACTTATACACTCTATGAAATAACCCCAGGTTGACATACACCACTGGTTAACATGTACACCACTGTGAAGCAGGAGTTGTTCAGCAATCATTCGCTGTGGTTGGACCAATCTCAGCATTGAACATTGAAGACAGCTAGCTAGGTAGCTAGATGGCTATGTAGGGACATTGTGTCCACATTCTTTATCCTGCCAACAGAGATGTGATCGGATGATTGCTCAAACAATTTGGAAGTGTGTGCAGTTATTCAGATGCCTTGAAACCTAGACTATGATTAGGTTATTGTAAATTTAAGATGTACATAAATGACATAAAATATAAGGTATCAATGTGGGGGGACCCTGGCCTGACTGGATTCATCCAGCCACCAACGCAAGTCAAAAAACAATTGATCCAATTGTAGTAAAGACAACAAGTCTATATTTGGATTTTCTCTGAAAAGCAAAATATGAACTCAACGTTCCCTTTTACACACTCTTATTTCACAGCACTATTATTTCAGTGGATTATGAATTTAAATTGAAATCCTGAAGAAGTCACTCATCTGCTGTTCCACAGCTCAAGACATCTTTGCTCGGTGCTCTTATGTTTATCCTGCCAACTGGAAGAGAAAAGAAAAAAAAACCTCAGGGTGGCACTAATATATCAAGCTATTCCCTCTCCTCAACACGCCACATTTAAAAACTTCACACCATGAGCCCCCACTGCAAGTTAATATGCTAGCCCATTTACTTGTGCAGCTGTCCCTGTTGGGAGTGCAGTGTAGCAGCGATGGAGGAGGTGCAGCACCAAGGCCCGGGAACAAAAGCCAACTGAGGAGGGGACATTAAAGAGTTCAGGGCCCGCAGCAAGCCTCAGCACTGGGAATTTGAAATACAATACATTTTATACATACTCCTATCTTTGTTCTTTTGTCAAAACACAGAGCACATTTTGTCTGAGAAGATTTGAAGTCTGTCTGATTAACTTGAACGAACCACTTTAAAAGAATCAGTTTACTCATGATTTCAATTGGTGGTTTTACACGATGAATTGATGAATGCCATCTGAAGGGCCCATCTACCCTACTACGTTTTGGTTAAAAAACAAAAATCATGGGTCAACCTCTTTCTCACCCAGTTGGGGCGTGCGCCCCATGTAGGCTGAGGCTTTTGTGGCGGCCCAGGTTTGGTTCTGACCTGGGGCCCTTGCTGCATGTCATCCACCATCTCTCTCCTACCTTTCCTGCCAGTGTCACTCTGAAATTAAGGGAAAAAGACCCAAAAATATAATCTTTAAAAAATATTTTGTTACCTTTATACCTCGCATCCACACTACTGCAGCATTTCAGAGCCCCTAAACGGAGACATTTAGACACAATTAGATGGTATTATTTCATGCTTAAAGGGCTAAAAGGGTTCTCAGCTGGGCGTGGGGTTGATGTAATGGTTTTCTTTCTGCATGTGAAAACAAAACATCCTCCATCACTCATGTCTAGGCAGAATTGCCGCGATGGCACTGACTACCCACTTGAGTCCATTAGGCACAAAATAAAAAGTGATGTCTTTCTCAGTGTCTCTGCGTGACTGAGTCTCAAAATGAAAGGCTTAAATATTCTGGAAAGGGAGGATGAAAAATAAGTCCTAAACGTATTAGAAAACTGTGAGCCCTACCTATGTGCTTTTTGATTTAAAACAAACTGTACTAGTTCAAAACAGAAAATAAAAAGGTGTAGTTAAAGTTGTTGCAATTTGATGATGTTAAAGCAGAAATGCACCATATTGGCCTTTTTCTTCTTTCACTACCATGCACATAATACACACAAATCAGACATATAGTCCTCACTTTCTCTTTGATATCTGTGTGTAGATGAATGCCCATGTCAGTAGCAGTGTGTCATTTTCCAGGGCATGATGGGGTGATGGGGGCCATTTTAGGCCAGCTGTAATCAGGCAGAAAGAGCCAATTGTTGCAGCAGCAGTGATGGATCTCTTTGTTTTGGCCGTCCAGGATTTGGAGCTGCCAAGGGAAAGGGCATTTTGATTTATTTGAGGGCCTGCTGCCTTCATCACAGCCTGTTATACTGGGAGTGTGTGTGTGTGTGTGTGTGTGTTTGAGAGAGAAAGAGGGAGAGAGTGTGTGAGTTTGTGTTTTTGTTGTTCACTTCAGTCTCATTGTTGTAGCAGCGAGCCTCTTCCTCAAAGCATAGGAAGACTTAGTTGACTTAGTTGAGTTGTTTCAGTTTTGTCCCAGTGACACACAAACATATGACACATTCACCACAAGGGGCCCTATTTTAACGATCTAAGCGCACGACCCTGGCACAGGTGCAGGCAGGGCAAGTCCAAATCCACTCTTGCTAGTTGACGACGGTAAAAAAGGCTCTGTGCGCCAGGCGCATGGTTCAAAGGGGTTATACTTAGTGTCTTCATTAATCATAGGTGTGTTACGGGCTTAACATGCAATCAACCAATCAGTGTGTCATCTCCCATTCTCTTTAAAAGCAAGGCGTGTGTTTACCTTGGTGCATTGCTATTATGATGGGGGATTTGCACTGCGCTGCGCTTCCTTGTGAATGTGTAACAAGCACAGTGTGTGCGTGCTACGCATAAGCCTAGGCACATTTTACTAATGTTAAAATATACAATGAAATGCTGCGTTATTGACTTTAGACCAGGTTTTTGTTGCTTAATGGTGCAATCACTTTCTGCTGCCTCATGATGGAAATACACCCAGAATGCACCTGAACTCACCTGCCTGTATGACCAGCGCACAGATGGGCGCAGGTGCATTTGCTTTTTAATAACGTGGCCATGGGACGGGAAATTAACAACTGCGTTGGTCTTAAAATAGCAAAGACACTTGCGCCGCGGGAGGAAGACAGGGCCCAGTGTGTCACTCAGACGTGTCATAAGGCCTTGTTTGCAGTTTCAAGCTTTAGGTTTACTCACTATCATTGATGCAACTGAGCAATCAGATGGCTTACATTTTTTTAATTTGCATAATATTAAGCTGACCTTCTCAATAAGAACCAATAATAAAAAATAAAAATAAATCCCAAATACAATGTGAGGCTAAACATGTTATAGTTCTCTAAAGCAGCGGTTCCCAATTTATTTCATGTCAAGGACTCCTAAACTGATGCAGATCAGACCATGGACCCCCATTTCGGAAAGTTTTATCCCAGGGGCCTTTAACTGATAGGGCTTTTGCATTTAGATGGTTTATTACAGAAAGTGTATGAAACCCATGACCAAAATCGTTATACATTCTGTCAATGTGTTACTTATGGTTGCAATTGTGTTAAAAAGTAAATGATTCCCCTTTGTGCTGGGAACCCCCCTGGAACCTCCTCAAGGACGGCTAGGGGAGTATTGAATAGCTGCTCTTGGCATAGCATGTATCTAAACATTGGAAATACGGGAGCCACTGTTGGATCAGCCATGTTACTCAGTGCAGATTTTTCATTTATTCTTTGAAGTCAATTGACATTTTTCCCCAATTCCTTTGCAGACCTAACCAACGCTTTGACTTTTGACCCATAAAGAAGAAAAAAAATGGTCAGTCTTAACATAGGTGCTCCAATTGTAGGCATACATATTATATATTAGCCAACATCCACTCTATGGTGGCTACTCTATTTTTACATAGCATAATGAAAAGAGGGGGGACGGTGTCAACGACGAGATGTTAGTGTCTACTTTATAAAGACAAATCCCTAGTAAGTTCTAAATCCCCAAATTACACCATGTAAAGTCATCAGTGACACTTTACAATCTTCTTTGTAAAGCAGATTTATTTACACGTAGTAAAAATAAAAGCACATTGTTGACAGTGATTCTACAACTGTGGAGAAACACAAAAACAACAATACACAAAAAAATATCTAGAAACTTAAACACATGCCGGGTAAAATGATGTCAGAAAAGAAGAAACACAATGTGTGTACATGGTTGAAATGTGATAAAATATCCCGGTAGCACTTACATTCCACCACTGTAATAAAATGGTAATAGTGAGGTAACAGTATGGAAATAAGGAGTTAATATACAGGTAGTAACATGTATTTACCAAGGTAATAACAGGGTATATAATCACAGTAATAATATGTAATATTGGGGTAATAAGGTGATAAGAAGGTAACATGCAATTACCAATGTAATAACTAGGAATGGGTTTGATGATAACCATATGTATATCTGAATATTGGTAATACACCATGTTATTATCGTGTTGGAATGTAAAGTCCTACCAATATTCCATATAATAAATTCATTTGATGAGCTCCTTCCATTTCCATTCCCCCCCCCGCCCTTGCCTGCTCATGGTATAGCATTGACACAGTCATATCTATTAACACCACACTCCCACCTGGAGCACTTTTATCATGGATGTGGCCATTATGAAGTCTACTTCATTTGGTCATTTGTTCCAGTGTGAACAGCCCACAGAATCAAACTATATTAGAATTAGTATGTAGTGTGAAATTGGTGTGATACTGAGCCGGAGAGGAGGAGGAAGGTCACTCCGAGGGGGTTTTCAGGCTCCGCTGAAGTCATTGTAGTAGTGTAAAAATGACAGTGTGGCATTGGGAGTGTGAACGGAAAATACAGGGACAGATGTTTTCCCTCAAAGAAATGATTGCATTTGCAATGTAAAACCAATCTGTGATGCCTTGTTCTTATTACATGCACCACGACCCCGGGAGTGAATCAGACGAAAGCAGTCAAATAACTGTTGTGACAGATAATAATGGGATATGAGCAGATGGTTTTCTCACTATATGGAAATGCTCAAGCTCTTCAATCTCATCCTTCAAACCCCCCGACTGGAGCAGCCGGCCGGAGACTGAGGGTAGAGGCTGTTAAGAGCCGAAGATAAGATTGGCCCAGGCAGAGACATATGGAAAGCTCTACCCTCTAGCACTCACACAATAGTTGTGGGGGTGAAATCAACCACCCCTGGCACGCTAAAGACCCACGCCATTTGGGATCCCCTGAACAAAGGTGCTGTTGTGTGTGTTTGTAGATACTCATTGAAAGGTGCTGTGTGTATTGGCATACAGTGAAAGGAGTGAGGGATTGGCACCTTGTGAAAAGTCACTGTGTGTATTAGGTGGAGTTGATGAAAAGAATGCCAGGCTTGTCTATAGTCTACTACTTGATTGAGTTTGGGGCTGCAGCCAGAGATGGCAAAATGCTTCCCTGGGGGGGTTGGATGTTGGATCATTCTACAGCAATGCTTTAGCTCAGTGCATATAGTTAAATCTAGTATATCTATATAGTATCTTGAGTGTGTTCAAAGTGCTCGATGGGCAAGTCCTCGTCCAATTACAATAAAATAGTATGTATCTTAAAAATGACCCATATGATATGAGAATCGTTCATGATCTGCCACTCCTGTGGTTAAGATTTGGTCTTAAGTTTGGTCAACAAAACTACGAGATAAGTTCCAGATGCTGCCCTTTTTTCTCTTGATGGCAGTTAAGGAGGATAAAGTCATTTGTCCAGTAGCAGCTTCACTAGCTGCAGTGTGCACCAACACCTAGCAAGTGGCACACATGGGCAGCAGTGCCTTAACTGGACCAAAACAAGTGCCGGTACCCTAATACAACAGTTGCACGACATGATCATAGCATGCGCCTTTGATATGTTTGATTTCTCGCAGATATCACATAAGGGTGACCCTGAACAGTCGGCTATTTGATGATTCCATCTATGAAGCCTGAGTCGACTGCCAATCTCACAGTGGAAACATCACAGTGTATGAAAATGTGATTATGAAATAAATAATTCCATTATGGCTATATGGGGGCGCTGAATGTCTGATTTGAGAGAAATAAGATTACTCCCCACCAAATCATGATGTATAGTTTGGTATGATTATCACAGTCGTGTTGGCTGAAATTTGACTTTTCCTCTTATAGCGTTAAGCAGCGCCATTAAAACACCGCACAACACTAGCTTAGATGCACCATGCTCCCCAGCTCGGCCCTTTTGTCCAAATAAGGTCACTTCTAGCTCCCAACATACCAAGATGGCGATTACCAAAATGCGAACCACTGCCTTCAAAACCGCTGTCCACAAACCAATGGGTGACATCACTGATGCTGCTTCCATTTGTTATAGACAGTCAATGAATCAGTAGCATTTGTAATGTTAAACAAACGATGGTTGCCACAGTTATAGTTAGGATCATCCAACCATTCGCCCTGACCTCCACCCTGAGGGCAGATTCATCTTGGAGGCAGATTTGTCTGCTTGAACTATAATTCAATTTCACTCAAAGTCCATTTGGCAAAAAATTGCCCTTATCAGTACACACAGTGGAAGAACAGTGTAACCCTCAGGACGCCCATTACAAGATGCCTGTTTGCAGGTCCACATCCCTGAATAATATATGATTTGATTCATGGGCGATCTCTTTCTACTTTCTATCTACTTTAGAAATCTACAGAAATGAAAATCTACTTTCTATCGGCCAAAGCGAACAAATTAGCCTCGCTATCTGCGTGCGTGAGACAGAAACACAAGAAAGTTCACCAGAGAGAATGGGTGAGCATAAAAACTAAACTGAACTCAAACTTTAAAGGTGACCTCAAATAAGTCATCCAAAGCATTTTGTGGCTCCAGAGAGAACTGCATGAAATCTGAGAATTTTCCCTCATGATGTCACTTGAGTCAGTGGGAGTTGGCTGTGTGGCGTTAGAAAGAAGTGAGCTTACCAGACCTCTGTAGTCCGCTCCTCATCTCTGCCTGAGTCCTTTAGCTGCTCCTAGCATAAAAAAACAAAATCTCTGACCAAAACAAGCGTCAGTCGAGTTGTATTATGGGTAATGTAGGCGCCAGGTTTTGGATGTGTGGAATAAAGAAGATGATTTCTTTGGTTGTGCTGCATCAACGTTGATCCTTTTTTTAACTGTCCACTGAGTCCGACAACGTAACAGGGATTAATGCACACAAGGAACCAAGTTTCTCTGAGAAATAAGGTTGTGGGGACATTATGCAAAATGTTTCAATGAAGCAAACTAATTCTTGAATAAATGACTTGAGGACAGGTGGAATTACTTGTCTTCTAGTAACTCAACCACTCATTTGCTCAGTCTACTGCTGCTCTGAGATTCTCTTCTGGTTTCATTTGGTAATGATTTTAACTACTGTTGCACTTGTTTAAAATGACCAAGAGAAAGAATGATTAGAAGTTTTGCCAGAAGTTTTGTAACGTGCAATTTTTGTTCAGGAAGCGTTGAATTTCATTGAAAGCAGCTTAACAACGATCAAAAAGGCATAGTGGAGGCAATGGAAATTAAGAGTACTAAAAATAAACACAGGAATGTACAGTTGATGATTTGAATAGCTTTTTCCTTAGATGGAGGTATCTACTGTGCAGAGTTTTAGTACAGGGATCTATTTAACTCTCTGTCCAGTTTTGAAGATTTAGTTTTTTGATGAGATAATATGGATTTCCCCTTTCTAGCGAGTGCTCTCCAGTTAGAAATGTACTTTGCTATTCTGTTTAATTCACGTGTTGTTTCTAACATGCCTTTGTGTTTTGGTGAGTGCGATAGAGGAGACATTAGACCCGTCCCTTCTAGTTCAGACCATACAGTAGTGGTTAACTTGTCAAGGTTAATGCGTTTGTTGAGACATTATTCATCCAGCAACACAATGTAAACAAGCTCGGGCTGCTTCTCTGAGCTCTCCAGCCTCGACGCCCCTCATCTGTCATGTGGGAGAGCTCCGTCAACACGGCAGCACAGACAAAAGAAAGATATCAGGTCATGTGACATCTGGTGGTGCACACACACACATACGGAGAGAAAAAAAAGAGCAAACCGATCATTTGTGCCTCTGTTTGTGGCTCTTGAGATGAATGGCTCCCAGACGAGGCCACTGTGGCATGAAATGCTAAGATGTAATCATCGTCGCGCAACAGGATGCTGTTTCACGGGAGGGGAATGAACTCCAATGTCTCTTTCACTTTTTTGTATTGCTTGCTGCGTTAATATTTTCTTTTCACTGAGTTGGCATTATACACCATCTTTCATGCTTCTGAATTGTGAAGGAAATCAAAGTACTTGAATTTCTCATTGATTCCGAGATGCTCCACTTTTTATTATTGATATATTCTGACATAAACAAATAGGTTTCTTTCGTTTTTTTTCGGCCTGCCTTAATGTGTTCTTTAAATATATTTTTACAAATATACGTTTTTTTCTATTTTACACCAAAAGCTCTTTGGATACATTTAAGTCAAAAAGACAGAAATAACCTTATGACTCTCAGGTCATGATATCTTTATGTGAGTCATGATAATTGATTTTTTGATTTAACTTTAAATTCAAATTCAAATAGCTGCTGAAGTGCAAACGTCATGAAAAAGTATATTCATTAGGATAAACTCCTTGAGATATACAGTACCATCATGTTTTGGAGGGTTGTTTGCATTTCTTTGAACCAATCACAGACGTCTTGGGCGGTGCTAAGGTGCTTAACAGTGTATTGCGGTGTGTACGTTGTTTACAATAATCCCACCAATTGGTCCCAAAATGTCCCAGTTAGAGGGGAAATGCACTAAACCGATGCTTTGTAAATCATTACAATCATTCCCCAAAGAACCAAGCAGATCTGCCATGTTGCACTATCCACATATATAAAACTCCATGAAACATCCAACTTGCCAAGGACTTCCTTAAATCTTTTCTGGTTGCCTGACAGTTGGTCCCAGCCAGTAGTCCAGCACTTAACAGAACAGTCAACTGTCGGTTTTACACATTGGGTTTGGGACATATTAAACAAAGAAGACATCAGGCCACTGGCTGTAGCTTTTACATTTTAAGATCCCATGGCATGAAAATGTCCCTTTATGAGTTTTTTTTAAGATTAATAAGAGTCCCCCTAGCCTGCCTATGGTCCCCCAGTGGCTAGAAATGGTGATAGATGTGAACCTAGCCCTGGGTATCCTGCTCTGCCTTTAAGAAAATGAAAGCTCAGATGGGCCGATCTGCCCCATAAGGGCAACGGTTACCTCCCCTTTCTCTGCTTTGCCCGCCCAGAGAATTTGTCATGTCACCCATGATATAGAGACATCATGGCTTTCCAGCGAGCAAAGTGGCAGTTGGTTACAGCTACAGCGCCTACATGATGATGACCATTTTTTTCTCCTCCTCAAAGGCTACAGACTCAGATATGGCACATACTAAGCAAAGCTCATTGTGGGACTGACTCTAGTGGCTGTAATTCTGCACCAAGGCTGAATTTTGGGAAAGACTTCAGATACAGTATTAGGGGACCACTAAGGTCTATATAAAGAGACTTCAGATACAGTATTAGGGGACCACTGAGGTCTATATAAAAGAGACTTCAGATACAGTATTAGGGGACCACTAAGGTCTATATAAAAGAGACTTCAGATACAGTATTAGGGGACCACTAAGGTCTATATGAAAGAGACTTCAGATACAGTATTAGGGGACAACTAAGGTCTATATAAAAGAGACTTCAGATACAGTATTAGGGGACCACTAAGGTCTATATAAAAGAGACTTCAGATACAGTCTTAGGGGACCACTAAGGTATATATAAAAGAGACTTCAGATACAGTCTTAGGGGACCACTAAGGTCTATAGAAAAGAGACATTAGATACAGTCTTAGGGGACCACTCAGGCATGTATAAAAGCGTCTAATGAGCACCATGTCATGGGACCTTTAACAAACAGATGACTAACTCTCCGCTTTATGTTTTGGGAAAGATGGTGGTTTTGGTTTTAGAACATTTTGTATTAACATTATATTATTACTCAAAATAAAACCAATAACTTACTTGAAGATGGTGGCAGAGAGTAGATACAATTTCCTTAAAACTATTATAAATGTTAGTTTGTCATCAATGATCCCTCAAATTTAAAAGGATCTAAAGCTTCCTTCAACTTCAACTCCATCCTTGGCCAAAGCAACACCCAATGTTCTTTGCTCATTTCTTGTATCGTTCTTTCCAAAGACGCCTTTCTCACTTTGTTCCCTTAAGCCACTGTTATTGATCAAATGACCCATGAAGGAAAGCAACATGCTCCTGAAGCCTTTTGGATATTTGCGCTCTGCTGCAGTGGCCGCACCACTCATCAAACTGTGTCTTACTTCTGTCAGTGAGCTTGATTACTTTTCTGTGTGCAATCACTCTGACGTGGGATTAGAGCTTTCTTTGAAATATGTTCCATGACCTTTATGACTTAAATGAAATGGATCAGTTTTCTTCAAGTGTTGTTTCACTCTTTCTTGGAGGCGTGCTGTATTTCCCGCTACTATGTACTTCTTATGTACTATATACCATGCACTTCTAAATTACATTTTCACATTATATATTTCTTAAAGATATATTGTTTTGACATTTTAATTGTTTTTTTTAAATAGTGACTTAGACATAAGGGGAGAAAGAGGGTCTGAATTCTGTTCTTGCTGGTGAATATTTACACTATAAGCAATATAAGTGTAACTGATGTCTTTTACATGCTGGTTTACTTGTATGATGGCTAGTCAAGTCCAGTTTGCATCAAAGATGATTAGAAAGATTGACGTTTTGCCAACCCAAGCTAAATTATGATTATACACGAGAATGTACTTTACACTTGTCGCGCAATGTTCAGTTTTTTAAATTAATTATTTCATTCATGCTTATAGGTACAAGAGTGTGTGTAAAACCTCCAACCCACAAACAGCACATCATGTACAGCATAAATAAAAGCTTGCCTAGTTTCCCCTGTTCCCATTATTTCTACCAATTCAATTCAATTACGTACATTCACCATTAACCCTGGGATGAGATGTTTCTCTCTCACGGGCCCGCCTGCCGACAACTCTGCAAGAACTGCTCTTTGTGTCACATGTTGTTTGTGAGAATTTACACGATAACGTTTTGAGTCAAAAAATAATACGAGGAACCACGTAATTTGCTCCAAACAGGAACTGCGCTAGTCTTCTAAAAAAAGATGATGAACCGATGGAGTGATTTAATAAGTGGTCAAAAATAACAATAACAATTTAAGTCTTCCTTTTTCCTGGGGGAAGCTCAGATGCAATAAAGGCTGCTGGATGATGGAAAAAAATAATTATCACAATAATGTTTTTTCTGCCTCATGTTCTTTTTGTGATCGTGAGGAGCCAAACATGGGGGGGTTGTTAAAATTAGAACCACCTTGCAAAGTTGTAGGCTGTTGTCAGAGAGAAACGCCTCACCCTATTGTTAATAGTGAATGTACTGCATTTGGATTTAAGGTTGGTGTGTAATATTAATTCTATGGCATACTGTCTAACTTAACACATTTTCAATGTGGTTTTCTAACAAAAGGCCTGTTTTAGCCTGCTGAAGTAGGGAGGGCGGGTAGTTGAATTGAATTGGTAGAAATAATGGGAACGGTGGAAACTAGGCAAGCTTTTATTTATACATAATGTGTTTGTGCGTTTGTCTTTGCGTGTTGGAGATTTCACACATACTAAAACTCTTTTGCCTGTAAGCATGAGTAAAATAATTAATTTAAATCAGACAAGCAAACCAGGATGTTAAAGACATGGTAGGTAGACAATAATTCAATTCAATTTCAATTCAATTTTATTTATAGTATCAATTCATAACAAGAGTTATCTCAAGACACTTTACAGATAGACCACACTCCATAATTTACAAGGACCCAACAGTTCTAGTAGTCTCCTCCAGAGCAAGGAACAGTGCAACAGTGGCGAGGAAAAACTTCCTTTAAGGCAGAAACCTCGGACAGACCCAGGCTCATGGTAGGCGGTGTCTGACGACCGGTTGGGGTTAGAATGAAGAGTGGAAATAACAAAAATACAGAGTACCGATCCGATGCCTGTGTCATATATTTTATTCCCTGTATGGATGTGATATCATTGCAATCATTGTTGTTTAACTCTTTGTGAAACATGAGAGAACATAAACAATAAATTCATTTGAACTTTCTTTTTATATACAATATGACAGCGAGTCATAACCACCAAACCGACCAACTATAACAGAACATAAGTAAAGTATTTTAAAGTAGACTGTCTTCGAGGTAAATTATGTATCAGTTCGGTGCATAAACTCTATTACTTGCCGATACCAGCCTTTTGTGCTGTAATGGAGGCTCTTTTCCAATAGTGGAATCGGTGTTGGAGCATCCCCCAATGAAAAGAAGAACAGTGTCTGGATCATATGGACTCTTCTCATGCACACAGTAAACAGCAGCCCATTTGAAGGTACTATAATAAACAACCAGGACAGGGCAGTATATTGATGTTATATCAACATCGATACATGAGGCTACTGTAGAAGTCTTAAATTTTGGGCATTGCAATTTCCTGATGTGACACAAGTGTTTTCTTTTCCTGGTTTTAAAGGCCGCGTTACAGTAAAGTGATGTTGTTTTCTGAACTTACCAGACTTACTAGCTGTTTGATTATTTGTTTTTACACAGTCTTTAGTCATTGCATCCACATTATAGGTGATTATTTCTCTAAACTGTTATTGTGTTAATATTTTGTGAAAGCACCAATAGTCAGCCCTACAACATTGCTGCAATATCCACATCGATGTATTTGGTACAAAATGTGATACTTGATTTCTTTTTCATATCGCCCAGCTCTGTTCAAAACGTGGGATCCGCCCAAACACAATATTTTCTCTTTTCACTCTGTAAGTGCATTTAAAGGATCTGTTGTGTAGCTAAAATCTGAAGGACAGCAAGGTTTCCTGCAAGAAACATTTTAATAAACGTCAACATAACCAGGATAGAACATGAAAGGACAAGTGTTCCTGCTTCCTGTCCTTCATCATTGAGTCATTGTCTATCAGTTAGTGTTTGAAAACATACTTCTGTCATTAGTTATTAACGCCAAATGGTAGAGACAGGAAAGTGTATTCAAGTAAGGTCCGCTTTAGGTGTAAAATTGTTCTGGTATGGTCGGATCTTATCAATTTATTATTAGTAGTTTTTAATACATACAGTGTAGGAACTGACAGGATAAAATCACACTGAAAATTGTATTTGTTTTACAATTTCAAGTGAGAAATAAATGAAATGATTGATAGTTTCACAGCATGAGATTAGTGATGGGGCGGGCTGATTGCTATGGTAACTGTGCAGTTATGCGGCTATGTGATGTGGATATATCATCTAACATACAGTACATTGCATCTTGTGCTGTCCAATTAATCATTTCATCATGAGTTGGAGTGTTTCAGTGGCTTTGTGTTGGCAAGGTGTAACATTCAATTCAATTTATTAAATCATAACAACAGTTATCTCGAGACACTTTACAGATAGAGTAGGTCTAGACCACACTCTATAATTTATAAAGTCCAAACTATTATTGTTATTCATGCACCAATAACTTCAGTAATGGAACCTAATGATGTTGGTTTGCTTTGCTATCAAATTCTTTCTTGTTCCTCAACTGGATGTTGAAACGCACAATGATCAAATCAGTCCCTGTTTTTGAACAATTAATGAACCCAGCTTCAATTATTGTCTGTTGCCTGACAACAGCTATCCACAAATTAAACCACTTGTTAGACTTGGTCACATTTCATAGCTGCAGATCTCCAAATGGTTTGTCACAGTGAAGCCAAGAGAGACTTGCTGTAATGTGTGCGAGATGAGTTAACTTTTCTGTTTAAGGGTTAGAAATATTCCAATGTGTCTCCAGCACAGAATTCTTTAACAGAACTTGTTCAGATGTGTTGGTGTGCCCCCGGAGACCGGTGGAGCGCTTTCGGGACCTTAGACCAGAAGAAGTGACAGACTTATTCAGCACCGCTCAGAGAGTCGCCAACCTGGTGGAGAAGCACTTCAATGCCACCTCCCTCACCATTGCCATCCAGGTAAAACTCACACTGACCCCTAGATTCCACCAGGCGTGCCTGTGCTGCAGCAATTACAAAGAATCCAAATGTCCACACGAGTCTTAGACTTCAATGAATACTTTGTATTGTTAAGCAAACGTGCAGGCAACATACAGGCAAGTGGTAAAAACTAACTCCCCACTACTGCGTGAGTTTTTTGTTACAGGAGCCATGTGGGTATGTGGATAGGGACGGGATGCCTTTAGGGTATATAGCCACATTTACACAGGCACATTATATAACAGCAATCATGGGCTCTTAAGACAATGCTTGTTATTCTATCAGCCGCGGTGCGTCCCAGAAGTGACTCCCCTCGCTGCTTTGCTAAAAATACGTGCCAGGTCTATTTCTGAAGGCACCGCGAGGAAGTGCAGGAAGTGGAAGGGTTCGAGCATTCGTTCAGATTTCAAAATAAAATACGCTGTGTAAACTCACGATCGTATATGACATCACTAAACTATTTTAGCAACTATGACACAGCCAAAAATCTGTGATGTTCATAACTGGACTAAATGGGAGAAACCCTTTAAAACCAGAGATCGTAGAAGGTTGTTAGATTGTGTAAAAAAAGAAAATTAGCAAAGATAAATTGGCCTTGTGAAAAACACATTCAAGATAGGTTTACTGTAGGTAACGTTGCCCCTATGGTAGCCAAATAGTGAAGCTCATAGAAAGTGTATGTTTACTATAACATTACAGTAAAACATGATGTATAAATGATATCCATTTATTTTCATCCATTCTGCAAAGTTTACAGTAACTCAATGGTATACAATAGATGCAGTAGGGGCAACTAAATAGGGTAATTGGTCTGTCCTTCAGCTTAGGACGTTGAAGAGCCCTTATGTAGACTACTAACTTTAATAGAAGTGAGAAATATCTGCGAGTCGGGCGGTCTGAAGCGCTCCTGGTGTGGTGACGGATCAAAACCAATTTACAGCCGGAGTGCATCACATTGGTGCCCGGTTAAATTGAAGGATAAGGGATTGTTTAAAGATACTGTAGCATCAAGTTCAAGTTGTAGTGGGGAGCCAACTACACTATAGTTGATCTAAAATGGTTTGAAATTATATATATATATATATATATATATAGTGCTGCACCTCCACAGTCACCGGACCTGAACCCAATTGAGATGGTTTGGGGAGAGCTGGACTGCAGAGTGAGGGCAAAAGGGCCAACAAGTACTGAGCATCTCTGGGAGGTCCTAAAAGACAGTTGGGAAACCAATTCACGTGACTACCTCTTGAAGCAAATCAACAGGATGCCAAGAGTGTGCAAAGCAGTAATCAGAGCAAAGGGTGGCTACTTTGAAAAAACTAGAATAAAAGACATGTTTCCAGTTATTTCATACTTTTTTGTTAAGTACATGATTCCATATTTGTTCATTCATAGTTTTGATGCCTTCAGTGATAATCTACAATGTAAATAGTCATGAAAATAAAGGAGACGCATTGAATGAGAATGTGTGTCCAAACCTTTGGCCTGTGTAGGTAATTACACATGTACTTACAATATTTAATCAAGGTATCGGTACTTTTACTTGAGTACAATATATTAGTACTTTTTCCTTCTCTGCCTATTGATGCTTTTTAGTATGGATGGGCTCTGCTGCCGTATGATGGGAGCTAAATACGGAGCCGACTCTGACACCCAGACAGGCTGTGGTCTCCGACTGAATGGCCTTGTTCTGCATAACCACTGATATATATGCTAATATCAAAATGGCAGCTAGCTCGCTCTGCGGTCCTGTCAGAGAAAATTGTTTTGCAGGTTAGAAGAGAGAAGGGGGGAGTAATCTTTAGTTGGATATCATTTTTTTTGACTTGGGAGGTGATGAGAATTGATGATGGGAGATTAGTTGTGACAGCTCCCGGGTTCCAGCCGACACATTAAAGGGGAACTCTCTGCAGGAGGGGGCAACTGTTCTCTGCAGTACGCCACTCCTGTGACAAATAATAATATCACACAAATCAACCTCACTTGACGAAAAAACAAAAAGAAGAAGAATAAAAAGATCATTGGATTGGGGACACAAACGCTCTATTTAGTTTTGTAGATCAGGACTGTAAAATAACACAGGAGCTGATCAGAGTTCTTTTTTTCTCACCACACTGTGTGATATAAACGAGAGCCATGCAAATTCCAGTCATCATCTTCTAACAAATAAATCATAATCCCAATGAATGTGATCACACCTAATGTGACTGAGAGTGTGAGAAGAAGACACGTGTTGAAAGGGCTTCATTGTCAGCTGATGAAGAAGTAGTGCAGTCAGCCTCAAAGAAAGAGATAGAAAAAGAGAGATCAGAACACTTTGGCTCTCTACCTTTTTAACTGATGATTCCCATTTTAGTAATGACTGTGTGCAATAACTGTAACGGCACTATCATAAAAGTCTGTACAGGCTAGTATACAGTGTTAATATGATGGAGTTCTTTTTTTTTATCTATATCTTTCAATACAAATAGTGTATGTAATCCATGGATCTACTCATGTGTGTATTACATAACACAATCTCACAGAATTTCCTGAAATGGTTAAGTAATTTAATCTATTTATTTTTTGTAGACAAACTCGTCTATCTTGTGTTTTTCATGATGGCCATCAGTTTTTAAATAACTGTATACAGCAGGGCAGGTTGGGTTTAGGAAACTCCAGGGTGAAAGTCCTATGTTTGACCCATCAATCCTGACCAACCTCCCTATGCTAATTTTTCTGGCTTTCGTACTACTCTATACCATAGTAATGCTACGACATCTTCTCATTGAGAATCGTGCAGTGATCCCAAAAGATGCTTCCAATTGAAATAAATTTGTTTAAAAAACGTGCTGACAAAAGAAAACAAGATAAACGTGTTTGTGTACACAAATCAAATAGATTAAATCACGTGACCATTTCACTAACTGCCATAAGAATGGGTTGTAGCTATTGTATATTTCCATGAAAAAAGTATAGAAAAATACAAATTAGTCTCCTTGTCCCTCCACTGGAAGAAACATGAAATAATAAATGGTCATAGAGAAGTAAATGTCAGCATAGAAGGGAATGAAATAAGCTTTTTTGTTAATTGGAAGAAAGAAGTGAGGTACTGTAGCTCGTCAGGAATTAAAATGTGTCTAAATTATTGATGTAAATATTTCTAAATGCCCAACTCTATTCTAATTACCTCTTTCTGTTCCCACCAGGACGGCCCTGAAGCTGGACAAACCGTGAAGGTGAGAACTTAATAATTCACCGCCTTTTTAAATATGTCATGAGGCCTCTGCAACAATTAAATAATCATCACATTTGTGGTGCGTAACTCTTGGCAAGGCTGAATAATTTAGAGATCTTTTCTCTGAAAGGTTTAAATCATTTTTTGGTTTGGTTGGAGGCGGTATGGAATGATTCAGGTGACTGACTGGGGACCCACCAAGGTCTCAGGTTAAAGTGTAAGGGACCCAAATCATTAGCAGTCACTGCAGCTCAGAGCTTTTCCCAACCCTTTATACTACTACACTGTACTATCCGCCACCAGATATATCATATTCATTTTGAAAACCCTTTTGTCACATTAAAGGGTAGCCTTAAAGACCCTGGAAGCATTTTCTCTCTTAGTTTCTTACTGCACAAGGGTTTGACGTGAACACACGTTTCTGCCAAAGTAGAAAAAAATTCTGTTTATTTCACTAGAGAAATGTATGTCTGTGCTAGTTTTGTTTTTAGGGTTCGGGTTAGTCTTCCCCTGCTCTCTTTTTGTTGACCCAGTTAAATTCTCAGAAACTACAGAAACAAAGATGTTTGTTTGTCTCTATGAAAACAGAATGCATCGTGTAAACGTGAAATGAAAAAAAAAATTACATTTGCTATTCTCTAAAGCAGCTGCCCCTCCAGAAACCCCCATTGAAGAATCTTACTTCCAAGGGGACAACAAAGAAACAGAGCGGTCTGGGGGGCATTGGGATGCAGGTAGAAGGACGCCAGGACCGCAGGCTTAATAACACTTTGGAAAAGGGCATGCACATCTGTCTATCGCGTCCACCATTGTGGTTCAAAACAAACATTCACAGAGGTCACACACGCCTAAACCACGGCCACATCTGAGAGTAGAACCTCACTGGATGCTGATTGGTTGGGTCCGCTGGTAGTTTAGACTCAAACACTTCGGGTTGGATTTTCATGTGATATATGATCCCACGATTCTCTTGTGATCTCTTGCTATCCCAAGAATTCAGCTGTATTGCAAGGTAACTAAGTCCCACTAATCATGTAAACTGAGCTACAAAAACTAATCTATTACTGGATTAGTTCTCAACTATTAAATTAATCGTAAACTATTTTGTTAATCAGTTTGAGTCATTTTTTTCAATTCAATTTTCAATTCAATTATATTTATAATATCAATTCATAACAAGAGTTATCTCAAGACAATTTACAGATAAAGTAGGTCTAGACCACACTCCTCATAATCTAGAAGGACCCAACAGTTCTAGTAGTTCCCTCCAGTTAGTTCATGGCATAGCAGGGCACTGTGGGGCATTACAAGGCACAGCAGGATGTGGCAGGGCACCGCAGAGCGCAGCAGGATGTAGCAGGGCATTGCAGGACGTGTAGTAGCACCACTGCGACAGCTACAACCATGATTTCGGAACCTCCCTGATCCAAGGAAACATGCTGAGGAAAAAAGAACATAAGGACTCCGGGGAATGACTCCCCAGAACTAGGTTAGTAACAAGCATTTCTGGGACATGGATGCACACCAATGGAAAGCATAACTAAGACAGACAGGGTAAAGAGAGGAGGCTCTGGCTCCCATTCTACTTTTAGAGACTCTAGGAACCACAAGTAACTCTAGTAAGTAAGTAATTCTGGGAGCGCAGTGGTCTAGTGGGACACTAAGGCACTAAGAGCTTTTTAGGCCAGGAAAAGGATTTAAGCACTAAGATCAAATAAAACAAGGACAAAGACAAGTCCTTTGTCTGCAGGCGTTGGGTCATTAGTCATTTCCACCAGTGCTGTCTCATATAGTGTGCTATGATGCTTTGTAAATCCTGACTGAAAGTTCTCAAATAAGCTATTGCTATGTAGAAAATCACATAACTGATTAGTGACTACCATCTCAAGGATCTTGGAGAGAAAGGGAAGATCAGATATAGGTCTATAGTTTGCCAAGACCTCAGCGTCTAGGGAGGGTTTTTTCAGGAGAGGTTTTATCACAGCTACTTTATATGAACGCAATACATAACCTGTTAAGATAGACATATTGATCATATCTCATAATGGAGTGTTAACCACGGCCAACACTTCTTTAAGTAGCTTTGTTGGAATGGGCTCAGGTAGATGGCTCAGGTAGATGGCTCAGCTAAAGAGACCTTAGACATTAATTGTTGAAGGTCTATAGTATAGAAGAAGTCTAAGTCAATGTCAGGTCTTGTCATTCTTTCTAATGCTACTGTGTTTAAAGGGGAACCGTTAGAAATTGAGGGCAAAAGGTGATGAATTTTATCTCGAATTATTATAATTTTATCGTTAAAGAAGCTCACAAAGTTGTCGCTCCTCAGAGCTTTAGAAATAGTGATGAGTAATAGTCTCATCTTTTCTGAGGGACTTTCTTATACATTTTCAGACTGTCTTGCCAATCTAACCAAGATTCTTCCAGTTTGGTGGAACGCCATTTACTTTCAAGTTTTCACAACAATATTCTTGAGATGCAAGTTTGGAAGTCATACCAAGGTGCTAGTTATCTTTTCCTTCATCATCATCGTTTTGAGAGGATCAACAGAGTCTAAAGTCATCAGTAGGCAGGTCGTACCACCATCTAAAAATGTATCCAGCAAGGACTAAAGTTAACATAAAGGTCCTCTGTTATATTAAGGAACGTAATTAAATTAAATGCTGTTGGAATATTTTAAATTTAGCCATAGCACTGTCACAGGCATCTAGTGTAGAAGCTTTTAATTACTTTAGTTTAGTCAGGTAGTTATAATTCAAAAGTTATAAGGGAATTTAAAAAAAACTGACGATTTAAAAAAAAAAATCTGAATAAGGTTCTGGATCTCGGTAAATAACAACAAATATAATTGGCGGTAATTGTTTTGGTTTTGTTGCGTTTCTGTTGTAGTGGGTTGCATATTTCCTGTTTGTTTTCCTGGACTTCCTATTTTTATTTGAAATTCACTTTTTGTCTTCATTCGTTTCAGTTGTCTGGCTTTGTTTGTTTCCTGCCTGTATGATTACCATGCTTAAATACTCACCATTCACACTTACCATTACCAGATTGTAGTGGTCCGTATGTCACTCTCTCCAGCGTTTTCCTTTGTGTTTTTTCCTCGGTATTTTTGGACTTTTGCCTGTTTTCTGACGACGATTATTGGCTGCTCATTTTGTACGTTTGCCTGCATCAGTGTTATAGGTCTGTTGCCTGTTTCCCGATGACGATTGTTGCCTGCTCCTGTTGTACCTTTGCCTGCATTGTTCTTGGAGCAATGAATCTACTTACCTTTGTTTCCCTGTTCAAGTCATGCATTTGAGTCTGCCATTGCACTGACCATTGCATGATAGTAGAATCTAGCCACTATGGACTCAGCCAACTCCTTTTTGAGTTTGGGGGAGATTATGTGGGATGAATTCTGTGATCTTCTTTTTGACTTGGTGGTGCTAAAGGACATGTGGAAGGGGGCTAGCAGTGAGTACCAAAAGGAGAGATTATTGACGGAATCTCGAGAGATGGTATTGGAGAAACCGTCGTTAAAGGACTCTATTCCTCATTGGGTGATACGCTTCATTTATACATCTACTGCTAATACATTTACGTCATTTACATCTGTTTCTCAGCCTAGTGGCATTAGGGCCACAGGCTCTTTTTTCATCTTTACATCTCATAATTGTGTCATTCTTCAGCCTAAAGAAGAGCCAGACAGTTTTGTGAGTTTGTTTCAAGATGCTGCTATATGTGTTAAGAGAATTAAGGAGGCTAAATCAGCCAGCCATCTTGCTGGAGGGGAAAGGTGCAGCAAAGCTACTAAAAGCTTGGCGGAACTCCTGTCTGTCAGCTCTACTGTTACGTGTTTTGCGGGCAACCCCACAATAAGCATGTCTTTTATGGGTACCCGCCTGGCTATATTCCCTGGAACTCGTGGAGGACATAAACGGAGTAAGGTTCAACTTGGCTCCCAATGACATGTCCAGTGCCAACCTCTCTCCCGTCCTGAGTCCTCGATTTTCAGCCAAGCCCGTGGTTTATAGCAGTCCTGAGTCCACAACATACAGTTCTGCAGAATCTCAGTGGACCTGTCTGGCTACAGTTTCCTGGAACCGTGGAGGCCACAAGAGAGGACGAGGTTGACATGGGTCTCGATGCCCTTTCCCGCTTCAACCTCTCTTCCGCCTGGAGCACGTGCAGTCTAGGGGACCTGAGCATGTTCAGTCCAGCGGGACAGAGCCCTTGGTGCTGTATAACAGGCAGGAGCCCTTGGTGCTGTGCAGCGGGCCAGAGGCCTCGGTTCTATGCGGAGTCACCACTGATGTGCAGCCGCCCATAGTCTCCGCTGACGTGCAGCCGCCGAGAGTCTGCGCCTACTGACTTCTCAGAGTCTGCGCCGACCGACCTCCCAGGGTCTGCGCTGTCTGACCTCCCAGAATCTGCGTCGACCATTCTCCCAGAGTCTACACTTACCAGTCTTCCAGAACCTCAGCTGACCAGTCTCCCAGCGTTTTTGATGACCACGGCCCGAGAGACTGTTTAGGTTCTCAACACCTGTGGGATTGTGCCGTTGTTCGGCATTTCAGAGACCGTGCCGTTGCTTGGTACTTCAGAAAATGTGGACCCAATGACTTCTATTTATGTCACCTTGTTGGCTGACCCAGGCTCGGCTGACCCAGGCTCAGCTGATCGCCTTTGCCAACAGCTGTCAGAAGGGCTCTGCCTTTACAACCAGTTGCCTGTGGGATATCGCCTTTGCAGACGACTGCCACAGGGTTACTGCCTTTGTAGTCAGCCGCTAGAGGGGTAACACATTTGCCGGTCTCCAGAAGAGATTCATCTTCACAGATGGCCTCCAGAGGGGTCTTGCCTTTGCCGCCAGCCGCCTGAGGGATACTGCCTTTGGTACCGGTTACCCAAGGGGTATTGCCTTTGCAAACGGTCTCCAGAAGGGATTTGCCTTCACAGATGGTCTCCAGAGGGGTTTCTCCTTTGCTACTGGCTGCCTGAGGGATATCGCCTTTGCCCCTAGCCAACTTGGGAATACTGCCTTCGCCGCTGGCTGCCTGGGGGGTATCGCCTGAGTGGTATTGCCTTCACAGACGTCTCCAGAAAGGATTTGCTTGACCTCCAGAGGGTACTGCCTACGCCGTCCTAGTTAACCTCCAGAGGGGTGCTGCCTACGCTGTCCTGCTCGTCCTCCAGAGGGCTACCTCCTGTGACGTCCTGCTCGGCCGCCTGAGGGACTCTACCTTAAGCTGGCTTAGAGCCCTCAACCTCTTGTTTGGCGCCTAAGAGGCTCTAGCTTTGCCGGCCGGTAAGTCTCCCTGAAGGATCTGTCTTCACAGCATCTCAGTCCCTGAATGCCTATTTGCCCCAGTTCCTGAGTGCCCACTGGCTCCTGTTCCCGGGTGCCCTCCACTCCACAGCCAATGGACTTTTTGTTCGACCTCCCTCCTGGACTCACTACAACCATCTTGGGTTAATTTTTGTTGGACTTGTTTTTGTTTGGTCTTTCTATTTGGCCCTCTTCCGGCCCCCCTCCGACCTCCCTGGGTTGATTTTCTGCGCCTTTTGTTTGGGATGTCTGGTAGCCGTCCCTTGAGGGGGGGGGGGGGGGGGGGGGTACTGTCATGATTTTTTCAAGTTTCTGATGCAGTTGGTTTCATGTTTTCTGTTTGTTTTTTCGGACTTCTGTTTTATTTTGAAATCCACTTTTTGTCTTCATTCATTTCAGTTGTGTTCCTGCCTTTGTTTATTTCCCGCCTGTATGATTACCATCTGCGCCCCTTACCTGTTTTTTTTCAACTTCCCAAGTTCCCATTGCTTAAATACTCACCATTCCCACTCACCAGATTGTAGTTGTCCATTTTTCCCTCTCTCCTGCGTTTGTCTGCTCCTGTTGTACCTTTGCCTATATTGTTCTTGGAGCAAATCTACTTACCCGTGATTCCCTGTCTAAGTTTTGCGTTTGAGTCCGCCATTGTACCGTGGTAGTAATGTTGGATGATAAAGATTAAGAACAAGGCTTTCGAACGACTTATAATTTAGTTTAAGATTAATTGACAAGCTTGAATCAAAGATTGCTCGAAATTGTCTTTGCACATACACAAAGTGACTCAACATTAGTTTTAAGGATTTGCATAATTGGTTATCATTACCACCTACGTGAAGTGTGATCTTACTGTATTTGTATGTACGGTTATCTTTAGCCAGCAGCTTTAGATAGGATTCTATATCGCCCTCTCTGGCACCAGGCCGCCAACTTCACGTTTTGCAATAACCAGAATTGGCCTCTCAGCTGGTGTGTTACTGAGTGGGGAGAAACTGTTAGAAAGGCGAAGATGTTGGCGGCCAACATCTTTGCGGCTTCGATTTGGAGCGGCTGCCTCTGTGTGCCCCCCTCCTCCCAGTTTAGAGCAAGCGCTACGTTTCTTTCAGACAGTCACCCACTCGCCCGGCTGCGCGGGGTCTGCCAGGGGACTGCTAACAGAAAATGCAGTACGTTGTCCCGCACCAGCTACTGGGCGCTGGCTAGCTATGGAACCATATGATTTTGATTCCATGGTGCGGAGCTGGGCCTCAAGGGTAACAAATTATTTAATTAATTTCAAAATTACATTTATTACATGTACCATCATCACTAAAGGAGGCAGAGGAATAGCTAAACATTTGACATACAGTACAGAGCAAGAAAGAGCTAGAGAGGGACAGGAATTAGCCATTGCTAATGGCTACGCTGGAGTAGCTAACAGCGTTCTAACAATTGAGATCAGCGAGGGAGTCACTCTAGGATAATGAAACTATAAGTGCTTGAGTATAGCTAATGTTTAAATTCAAACAGGCACTTAGCCACCAGATTTAAACAATAAAGCAGTGTTGAGTACGTTTTTGTTGGAGCAGAAAAATAGCATGCTTGAGATTGGAGCACCGGAAATGAGACAACACGCTTACCGTAAACGTTAACACTTCCAAGTCGCTTTTTTTATGAAAAAATAAACATTTTCTGATTCCAGCTTGTTAAATGTAAATAATTTTCTAGTTTCTTGCCTCCTCTGTGACAGTAAACTGAATTTCTTTGAGTTTGTGGACGAAACGAGACGTGAGGACAGCATCTTGAGCTTTGTGAAACACTGATCTACATTTTATAGACCAAACAAGCAATTCATTAATCGAGAAAATCATCATCAGTTTAACTAACAATGAAAATAATAGTTAGTTGCAGCCCTAAACATTGTAGGCATGTTAATTTGCTTCTAAACCGCTGTTGCAATACATTGCTGCTTGCTGAATCAGCTCCAAAGTGCACTAACTCATCCTTCAGTTAGTACCAAAGGCAAAGGTCACTCTGTCCAGCATGATGTTTTCGAAGCCACCAACCGCCCTTTTCCTAAAAAAAACAGCAATCTCCACTCTGTGCCCTAAGAGAACAATGTCTTTTTAAAAACATCTTTATTTTTCCATTACCACAACAACCCCCATTTTTCATCTACAGGTTGTGTGAGTTGAAATGGCATTCATCTGGCTACACAAACAAGGTCAGAGAGTAATGCATTTTTGCTTGAGTTCAGTAAGATTCACACCAGAAAGTAGGTAATATTTTAGCGTTATCAGAATATCAGCAACTCTGAAATGTTCCTGCAGGCCCGTCTGTTGAGGGCCTTCACTGCAGGAAAGCACACGGGGGGAGCAGTGAATCAAGGCGGTAATAAAGGAGCTGTTGTTTCCCACTGAGCCTTAACTCACTGAAATAATCTACATATTTTATCAAGTAATTTTAATACAAAGCAACTCTTGATGTGTAGACCTGTCTGGTCTTTTTATAAAAACAGATTATTTTAGCGTATATAGCACACCTGCTACAGTGGCGGCCTACCCCATCTATCAACTAGGTTATTGCAATCAGGTGCCTGCGCTCCAGCAATAAAAGTGGTCCTTTGATTGAATAAGAGTGAGGCAAATGCGCTCTTATGAACTCACTGCCTGGAGTCGCACAGACACAAGACAAATCTTTGCGTTTTGAGTGATGGAATTGGATTTTATTTCTGTCTTCTGGAAAATGCAGAAGGGATTATAGTGATTTATCATGCAGAGGTCTATGTGTAGAACAGGCTTGTGTACTAAGCAAGCCTGGCTATTATATATGGGTGTTTTATAGATAAAGATGATAAGATATAATATGCACCAAGTTGATTTTACTGAATAAATCCACAGGAACGTATTTTCTTAGCAGTGGATGTGGAAGGCTGAGACAGACAATGTCTTGCAAGCTTAGAGTTCTATTTTTATAGCCACTTATGACATATCATCCAATCTCTAGTGGCTGTAATTCTTCACCAAGGCAGAATTTGGGGAAAGAGACTTCAGATACAGTATTAGGGGACCACTAAGGTCAATATAAAAGAAACTTCAGATACAGTATTAGGGGAACACTAATGTCTATATAAAAGAAACTTCAGATACAGTATTAGGGGACCATTAAGGTCTATATAAAAGATACTTCAGATACAGTATTAGCGCACCACTAAGGTCTATATAAAAGAGACTTCAGATAAAGTATTAGGGGACCACTAAGGTCTATATAAAAGAGACTTCAGATACAGTATGAGGGCACCACTAAGGTCTATATAAAAGAGACTTCAGATACAGTATTAGGGGACCACTAAGGTCTACATAAAAGCATCCAAAGAGCCCCATGTCGAGTTAGTTACCCTGGGCTAGCCTGTGTAAAAAACAAACAAAAAAGGTCCACTGGTTAACACTCACCCCTATTTTCCACCTGGCCTGAGCCGTGCTAAAAAAACACACCAGGTTCATTTTTGATACGAGTCATGTGCTGTTAAACAGGGAGTGGAAGGGCTTGAGTCGGGCGGGCAAAACGCTCCGCTTCAGACGCTCCTGGTGTGGTATGAAACATGGGGGACGCAGGAACAAAACCAGAACACGGCGCACCTGCGCCTCGTAAAAGGTCAGGGTCGGGCGGCGTGATTACTTGATTAAAAAGAAATGTAAACATGACAGTTTTTGGAATAAGTGGGTTGCTGCCAAAGGTATTTCTTTGAGAAATGATTCATTGGGTTCCACACATGCTGCTGGGTAATAGTGAAATAAACTGTTAGTCAGGCCATAGATTGGATTTGATAAAGTTCCACTGACACAAAGAAATAGTTTGGTTTATCACTACTTCATTATATTTAATATGAGAAGATGTCCATTATATAATGCAAATTCATGCACACAAATTATCAATTAGAGGGACCAAATTAAGTATTTAGTTGCACAAGTTATTCATTTGCACGCACAAATTAATTGTTTACCCCCCAACACCTGCAGGCTTTGAATATTTCAGTTTGTAATGCAAATAATCTGCAAGGAATTTTCTGGCAATAAGTGTCAGTATAATGAAACAAGACAGAAAAGTGTGAATATCTTGTCAGGCATGAAGACAATGAAAATTTGGAACTGTTGAAACAAGTTGATTTCTAATTTTCTAATTCCCTTTCACCACTTTGAGATTTGTGGTCCTCCAAAAAAAGCCAAAATACATTGTCTGTCCATGACTAGAGCAACTGCTACTATCAGCAGGAGGATGTCGTTGTTGACATTGGGCCTTTCCAAAACCGTCACAAATCATTGTTTTAGGATTTGACAACGCTATAGGTAAAGTTGGGTTAGGTTTTTTGCACAATAACATTTTGATTAGGTTTATGGGAAAGGGTGTAGGGATCTTTTAGTTGTCATGGTGAAACAATTGGTAAGGGTTACGTAACCAGAGATACCATCATTGACTAAAACGAGCAGCGATTTACTGAAACAAAGTACATGTTTTGTTCACACATTCAGCCACCAAAACCTTTAAGATTTAGGATGGAGGACTCATTGGCAAAACTACAAACCATGACATTGTATATGCCCGTTTAGTGGAGAAAAACAATCAGTTAACATACCATTAGCCATTCAATTTCTTTAAAAAAAATCCTAGATGTTTCTTAGGTTTTGAGACATTGATTGTAGTGGGCAGTAAAAACTACATTGTAAAGCCTATGTATTCATGTATTTATTCAGCAACTACAAAGCTCAATATATTCATATCTACCTAAGCTTTGGTAAAATATGTGACTGTTGAGGCTTACCTGTTCGGTAAATATGAGAATAATTTATTTATAGAACACATTCAAAACCAACCTAGACTGAACAAAGTGCTGTACAAAGTTATATTTTTGTATAAAAATAAAGGAAGACAATACAAATATGGGCACAGTAGAGGAGGACCTAATATGAATGTGAAGTTTGTTCCAGAGTCTCGTTTTCATCAAACACATCTCCACTACAATGTGTGATGTCTATTCTATATTGAGTTATGAAACCATCCTGAAGTCCTCCTTGTCCTGTTATGCAGAAAAAACTATTCAGCAGCTGATTAATCCCAATTCATTTCCCAACAGAATTGAGAAGGACAAATGAACTTTTCCAAACAAGATGGATGGGATTCTCATGTGATTTACTGAAGAAATTCACCTTTGCTTTCAGGTGATGCGGGCCTGTGAAAGGGGGGATGTTGTGGGAAAATCTTGCTCTTCTTGTTGCTAATTAGAGCTCTCCAGGAGAGCTTCTTCTTTTCCCTTAATGGGGACCACATCTGATTGTGTCTGTCTGCCAGACTACATTCCACCCTTATATTGATACGGCTGTCATTTGCCCTGTTTGTTTCTGCAGTTGCAGATTAATTAAGATACATCTTATTTCGAGTGTGCACCACTGCTTTGTCTTTTGCAAACATTAAGCAAATAAGCAGACTTCCTAAGACTCAAAAATCGGTGCAGTCGATGGGATGTGATCATGTGGCTTTGCATGAAGGACTTTTTATTTGAGTGCACATAATCACCAAGCAGTGCATGATTGACTAAAAATCTACGGGACATGCAGCCTGGGGAGGTGCTCACCTAGAGCCCCACTGAAGGACCCTTACAGTGAACACTGACCTCAACATTTGCAGGGTGTGTGACCAGGAAGCACCAATGGGAGAGGAACAACACTGTGACTCTGTGTCAAGGACGCAAGGTGTCTGAGGACAGCTGAAAAGTAAAGCTATTTCAGTAAAGAGAGGAGAGTTACATTGGACATAAGTAAAAACAGAGGTATGCTCCTGTATTCTCAGTGCTACCACTGCAGGCTTATCTTGCACAGCAGCGGAATTTGCGATATCACGGAATCATGTATCACATGCAAATCCATCTGGTCAAACTTCAAGCGGTCTATATCCACAACATTCAACGTCCGGGATTGCTCCGTTGCTGCCGGAAATTTTGCCAGATGTATCTCTCAGGCCTCTGCGGGGTAAATCTTGACAGCTAGCTAGACAATCTGTCCAATCAGAGTTTTCTGTTGCACAACTAAAACAAGCTCGGCAGATACACATGTTCCACCAAAACAAGTTCCTTTCAAAGGTTATTTTGCAGAACCACTGTTGCTCCATGTGGGACTTAGCACCGCCCAAGACGATAGTGACTGGTTTAAAGAAATGCTAATTAACCAGAGCACTTTTTTCTCCCATCCCAGATTGCTGTGTGGAATAGCCAGACCCTCCTCCGCAGCACTGATGTGGAGGATCTGGCAATACAAGTTTAGACTTCAAGTAATGCGTTTCTGTCTGAACTACCAGCAGACCAAACCAATAATCATTCAGTGAGGAGCTACTGGCAGCCAAGGGCGCAGTTTCGGCGATTGTTTTTTAAAAGCAACAATGGCGGACTGATAGACGGATGGTTCATCCAATCACCTTGCAACAACTTATGACGTCTTTTTATCTAGGGAGAACACAGATGAGATATTTTAGTTATAAAATGGCTCCTTTCATTATATAAGAAAGGACTAGATCATTAAGTTTTTTTAAAGATCCCATGACATGGTGCTCTTTGGATGCTTTTATATCTAGGCCTTAGTGGTCCCCTAATACTGTATCTGAATTCTCTGTTATATAGACCTTAGTGGTCCCCTAATACTGTATGGAGGGCAAGGTGGATGCTGGGGGTGTGGCCTTGACCAACTGCCACTTTGCTCGTTTGAAAGCCATGATGTCTCTCCCTCCTGGGTGGGCCAAATTCAAAGCAGGGAAAAGGGAGGTAACCTTGCCCCTTGTGACCTCATAATGGGTAACATTCCAGATGGTCCCATTTGAGCTTTCATTTTCTCAAAGGCAGAGCAGGATACCCAAGGTTCGTTTTACACCTATCCCCATTTCTAGACATTAAGTCTGCATAGCCAGGCCGGGGGAACGCATATTATTGTTACAAAAACATCATAAAGTGACATTCTCATGCCATGAGCTGTGTAATATTGGCTAATATATTTTTGGTGGCACAATTGTTCCCAAATGGATTTCTAGCATCGAGATTTGTGTTAAATCCCTCCCAAAGAACATCTACTGTATTTATCTGGAAATATAGCCGAATGCATCCTTTTTATCAGCCAAGAACATGTTGTTATTTCCAGCAGCTGCTGTGGTAGAGAGAGCTGGCAGGGGGAGGCAGAGCTCTGTCTCACCACAGGTGTGCCTCCCAGATATACTGTACGCACACTCTGCACTGTTAGTGTCTTGGAAAAACCCTCTCAGGGTTTAATGCCTTACTTAAGGGCAGATACAGTGAAGGAAATGCATGCTTCTCACTCCAACTTCCACCCAGAGCTTGAAAAAGCAAAACGTTGTCAGTCTAGTTAAGTCAACTTAAAAGAAATGCAAAGTCAAAGATAGATGAAATCGTTGGATGGTTTTGATAGAAGTTATTGGTGACTGTACATTTAAGAAACTATAATCAGATCAGTGGTAATGTTTTGCAGAATACCACAAATGGTGAAATTCTGAATGCACTTTTCGCCTCTACGACAAACACAATTATCCTTCCTCTGGTGTTAGCTTTCTGCTGCCATCTGAAGTGTTAGCGGGTCATTTTGGACCCGTGTATTAAATTAG
>NC_048410.1:25149958-25223952 GCF_013103735.1 Etheostoma cragini
ATGTATGAAGTGCTTTTATGCATGTTAAAACTCAAAACGGGTCCGTCGGGACCCTAACACCATAGGAAGGTTAAGAAATTTTGACATCTCTTAAGATTTGAACTCAATATACTGTATTTGACATTTTTGAAATAACATTCATGAAAGCAACCACATCATTTTTCAATTTCCAGTTGAAATGGAATCTCCACATGTTGAAGATGTTTGTGGTTAGTCATTGTTTACATGTGCATTATCTGTTTCCAGCTACAATGATAGTGCTATGGTGATCTTTATTGTACCCTAGTTGAGACAGCTCTATGGCAACTTACTGAAATGCCTATATTCACGGCAGGGTGCACATTGTATGGCATCTATTTATGCCTCCTTTCTTCTATTGTGTGAAAGGGATAAAGCTGGCAATCAACTCGCAATCTTCTATGCTTCTCTTATTGACAGCAAATCTCTTACTAAGATCAGAACCAAAAATATCTTAGTCTGTCTCTTAATACTTTCTGACTTCCCTGCCCTGTCCGTTGCTCTCAGCCCCAAGTCCATTGATTTGTACTGAACACGTACATCTTTCACAAATGCATTGATTCCATTTTTGATAAAAGCTTAGTGATTTTCTAAAACAGCAGGACTCTGTAGCGTTTAGCAAATGTTACAAAACAAGAAAAAGTATTTCCTGCATCAGAACGGTGAATGTGGCATGAGTGATAGTGTACTGTGTTTTCATGGTAATAAAGGAGCATGTCAGTCAGTGCAACAGTGATTACGTTTACATGCACATAATATTCCTGTTTTTGCCCTTATTCTGGAAAAGGCAAAATTCCGACTTAGCTGTTTAAATGGCTACTGAATGTGAACATCCCAGCAACATTCCCGTTTACATGCAGCCGTGCAAAATACGCTTTATTCATAGTTTTCCAGCAGTTGAGGACTTGTTGGACTGTGTGAACACAGCGTCCCTCTTTCATTCCTTCAACCAGCTTCTTGAAAAGGCCGGCGTAGCGATGTTTGCTCATATTCAAAAACTTGTTATCCAAGTCTTTGATGATGTCTAAAAGTAGTTGTGTCTCTAGATGTGTTTCTCCTTTTCTTTAGGCCATGCATCTCTGCTGCAGCCCTGCAAACTGTTGCTGGTTGGTTTGTGTACAGTAACCATGGCAACTCACAGAGAACCAGAATAATACCAAATAAATGCTAAATTCCTAAAAAGACCTTATTGGGAATATCTAAACGGATTATGCTGTTTACATGACCTGTAACGTTTATAAATAATATGTTCGGTAAAATAGTGGAATATTAGTGTGCATTTAAACGTACTCACTGGGAAGTTTTTGACAACAATGGGGCTCTATGGCACAGCTAACACAAAAATCCTTTGTGGTCAAATAGGGTTGTAAAATTGCACAATATTCCTTTATGAATAGAGAACCCATGCAATGTGCCCCTTCCCTTGCATTTGGATATTTAAATGTCTGGAACCCGCCACAAATGCACAAACTCTGCCGCGTAAGGCCACTACAATTTCCATTAACACCCATAGAGCTCAACAGTCCCACCCACAGCGGGTTCCGGAGATAAAAATACAATGCAATTTTTCCATTGACAACCGGGGTATAAGCCATAAAATTGTAACCGTCAATGGTAGACTTAAAACCAGCTACCACATGACTAAGCAATTGTACATGCTCAAAGAGATGCCAAAAGTTCATGGGGCACAAACTTTGTTTTGATATATCTTTTATTTGCGATGTCTTGGATAAGTACAAACCCTATCCCACAATCCCACAGTCATGCCTCTGATTGGTCTCATGTTGTTGAGGAGGGGGGGGGCTGTCGGTACCCAATATGTGAGCATGCGCAAGATGAGAATCTTGTTTCACAAGGATTTACATCACTGCACGAATCACCTGATCACCATCTGTTCCAAGCTTCTGCCGTTACTCTCCACCGGGAAGCTAATGTTAGTTAAGCTAACAGCTAATTCGACTAACCGCCAGCTGACAGTTTTGGTCTGTCTCAAATTGCGCACTTCCGTTCATCTCTTCTTTGTCTGGACAATTGGGAATTTTGCCAAGGGGAGAGCATTCCAGTCTGCTCTTGTCTGCTATCCATGTGCAGGGACTTGTCATAATTTACACCAAGCAGCACACGGTTTGTGAAACAATCGGTCTAAAACAACTGATTAGCTTGGGCTGGAAACGCGTGATCTTGAGGCTCTCAAACAACTACAACAACACGTTTCTTGGATTTATGAGAAAAAGCAACCTTTCTATTGACGTGCCTCAAAAGCCTACATCTACGTTTCCAATAGAATACAACGTCATGTTTACGACAGAAGACACGCATTTGAAACCCCTACCATACAAAGTTCTGTTTAAGAAATGTTAATAGTTTGTGCCCAACCTTTTGAATTGTTGGTGTTGTAGCATAGGCTATATTATGTCACCTATGCACCCGGATATCAGATAAATCAGTTTTTAAAGTGGTGTAAGACGAAAAGTAAATGTTGTTTTACACATTTGTCTTATGAGTTCTCCCAATACTTCACACAGACAGAAGCTTTTACGTTCAAGTAACGTTCGGACCAAAATACAAACACAGTGAAGTAAGATTCCAATGTTTCTTTATTATCAACGAGGTGGGCAAAACTGCATAAAAGAATCCATAGAAATGCAGGAGTTTAGTTTGTAACGACAGTAGCCACATAACCTGCCCTTCCCTGTATGCTTTCTTATTTACTTGAATAGGATAATAGCTGCCCAGTTGAAGCACTTTCATGTAAGGACTTTAAATAGTTGTATCTGCAAAACATAGAAAGTCTTATAAGACATAAATGGGCAGAGAAAAGCCCCCCTTACTCAAAGGGCAAATAATGAATCAAAGAAATGTGTTTTTGTAGCTGTTTGAGAGCCTTGAGATCACGCGTTTCCAGCCCAAAATAACCAGTTGTTTTAGACCAATTGTTTCACAAACCGTGTGCTGCCTGGTGTAATTTAGGACGAGTCCTTGCACATGGATAGCGCAGAGATGTAGCAGGAGATTATAGTGCACGATTTAATTATTATTATAAGCCTAAATCAAGGTAACAAGTTGTTTCGGTTTGCGCTGTTAAATTGTGATTCTTGTTCTACTGAGAGAAAACAAAGTTTTTTTTCACCAGAAACGTGAATGGTGTGTTGAATTAGTGGGCGGTGCAGTGGACTCTTATGCCATTATTTTTTGCCGAAGAAGGTTCGAAACCGGCGCAACATGGATCATCGTAGTTTCTTTTAAAACACAATTTTCCCGCTGTACATGTTATTGTAGTGTCGTGTTCAGATATTCTGTTCAGTTCAATACAGTTTATATTGAGCCGCGACATACAAAGGCCAGTAAAATGAATTTGTAGCAAATCTGTCGACGTGGGTAGCCGTTGAGGTTTACACGGCATCTAGACAGGCTTGGAAACCAGTAGGTGGAAAAACTAGAAGGCACATAACACAGGCAAACAATCAGCTCATCGCTATTTTTCTGTACATCGGAATATGTACAACTTGTTAAGATCACACATCTAACATTAAAATCTTCTACAGTGGGACAAAAGTTTAACACAAACAACAATATACTACAACACATGTAACGTTAGCTTAGAACTTCTTTGCCAATATGGTTAAACTGCCGCTGTTAGCTAGCTAAGGATCTGCTTGCTAGAATGTCAAATTATGGTACCAATAAAGGTTATAATTCATGGTTCGAAGATGGCGACCTTTGAGTGTGAAAAGTGTCCATCAATCTACAATCAACTTTCTGACTGTTTTGAGTGCACCATCCGAGTACTCTAATTGCACTGCATTTGACCGCACTTCGACAATGTGAATGCACTATGTACTCAAATAGTTAGTATTTAGAAGGGAAGTGCACGATTTGAGACCATTTGACTGTGTTTAGTTAACTCAAACTAAACACTGGGAAAAGCAGGCTATAGCTGATGTAACAGCTGTTATATATTGTAACCGTTATTTTCAGGTTTTATTTTGAGTCTTTTAAAGTTATTACATACTACATGCCTCAGCTAGCGGCTACCCAAATTACCGGTTAGCTAAAATTAACCTTAGTTTCCTTTATTCAGTGGTGTGTGGAGGTTTGTGGAATGAGTAGTTCCTTCGTTTGACACTGAAAATATGTACACGCTCTTGTACCTTTGACTTTTTTTTTAATTTTCTGTTCGTTTTTTCACTTGAAATGATATGTTGCATGTTTATGTTACATGGTTGCTGGTTAGCCTAAGGCTTGGTTTAAAACTCTTTAAATACGGATTTTAACAGACATCAATGGGAGAAATGAATGGGAAATTTACTTAACCCAAGGTCTCTCGGGAGAGGGGCGGGACTATTGAGCTCTATACCACCCTACCAGTTGCTGGAACACACACACGCACACACTCACACACACATACACACACACGCACACACACACGGACAGTGTCAAGGGGCTGCTGCCTCATTCACTCAGCAGTCATCAAGAAAGCCTTTGATAAATGGCTCTCCAGCCATGATGTGTTATTTTTTCTGCTTCAGAGGTTTTCCTCAAGGTAGGCAAATTTAATAATGCAGACATTATGTAAATGACCTAATTAAATAGAAAATGCATCCTAAAAAGAGCAGACGCCTCCAAACATGCTATCTTGTTTGTAGCATTTATAAACATTCATTCAGACTGCCTCCACAGTTTATCACAGTGTAGTAATGAAAAATGAAAAACAGACCCACAATTAGGTTATTATGCTCTTGATGATACTGTACATACACACAAGCAAAGAGACATCTCTGAACAAGGCCAAACATTGCGTGTGGGGTTTATTGCACATCACACAACACTAAACCATCTGAAGCTAATAGACAACTGGTAAATGTACTGTATCACAGCAATAGGACCAACAGCACTGTTAACCCTTATAACGCACTGTTCCACTTAAAGGTGGAAACCAGGAAAATGCCTAAAATATTTCTTAAAATATAAGAAATCTGAATAGGTGGCACAGAGATCTATTGTGGGTACATCTGCAGGTATTTTAGGGTAAATGAAGAAAGGGAAAAAGGAGAAATTGATGTTCACCTAAATAATAGCAAACCCAATTTAAGAATTTTTTTATAACTAAGATCCTGTAAACAATATAATGGACCTTGATCTTGAGTCTCTAAATTGTTTATAATATAAAAAAGCTCAACAATTATATCATGTTTAGAGTGTACATACACCCTAACCTGATTCCGTCAAATACTTCTTTTACATGCACATAATATTCCAGTTTTTGCCGTTATTCCAAAAGGGACGATATTCTGTTTACACAGCTAATGAAAGTGAATATTCCACTAATATTCCCATTTACAGGCAGCCGTGCAGAATACGATGTATTCAAAGTTTTCAGCCGTGCAGGACTTGTTGGACTGTGTGAACACAGCGTCCCTCTTCCATTCCTTCAACCAGCTTCTTAAAAAGGTTGGCACATATCCCAAAACCTGTTAATATCCAAGTCTTTGATAGTGTCTAAAAGTAGCTGTTTCTCCTGCTTATCGGGCCTGCAGCCTTTAGCTGTTGGCTGGTTGGTTTGTGTTCAGTAACCACGGTCACAGAGCTGACTGTAAGCCGTAACAGGCAAGAGGCCTTACACTGTCTCAAACTGCAGTAAAAACCTGAGTAGTTTTACTTTGATGCAGATTCCGAGTGTGATGTATACATGTCCAAAGAATGCCTCTGAAACCCGAATAATACCGGAACATCCCGCATGTCTTAATTAGTAAATGTTTTTTTGGGAAAAAGGCATTATTAAGAATATCCAACCGGAATATGCTGTTTACATGATCTGTATTAAATTCAGAATATTGTCATATTCAGAATATAGTGCAATTATTTGTGTGCATGTAAACATACTCACTGGGAGACTGCTGGCCAAAACTGCAGAATAGAGCAGTATCAATCAAAGACGGATATAAATAAGGCCTTTTTTATCGGTTACATTCATCAAATAAAAAAAAAAATCTTTTTGTTATGGCCAAGTTCCAATCAGGCACTGGGGACATTCAACATTATACTTCGACAATCTAGTATGGTGAAGCAGGGTAAATTAAAAAATGAAATAAGGAAGTGAACAGCTTTCCTTCATCAAAAAGGGATGTCAAATAGAAATGTTAAAAAACATCAAAACATTACAGTTTACAGGTCACTGTGCACATGTGACAGTATTTAAAAAAGGGTTTTTGTTGTGATTTATTGTTTTGAAATTACAGAGTTTCAAAGTCAAAAGAGTGATGCAAAAGATAGAAGTTAACATCCAATAAAAACAGTTAAGTGATGTGTTAGTTGTATGATCTTGGCTTAAAAATAAACAATAGGAAATTCAGTGGCTCTAGAGGCCAGAGAGCGTAAAGGTGCTCATGAAGACGCGTAATGTTTCCATGTACATTCTAACTGAAAAGGGCCGAAAATCACGGAACATTACAAAATAACGTTTCCACTTCACTTACTGGCATATGTCTGTGTTGTTGACTATGAAAAAATGAAATTATATCCACTCATATTCCGTAAAGGTTTGCTCATTTATGTGGATAATGTTACCAGCTTTCACACACTAATAATTCAATTTGCAGGCTACTTAACCTCTGTTAAACATGAGGATGGGAATTTACTGAAAAATCCATTTAAGAGATATTTTCAGTCATCCTCTGTATATGCTATGGATGAAATATCTTACTCACTGTCCAACAACAAGATCGGCACGGAAAAATGCAACAGTATCTGTGAGTCCGTAGTTGCTAAGGCTCAAACATCCATGGAAGGGACAGGAGGTGGGACTCACGGATCCATCTCCCCAGGAAAAAACCCTGATTGATCCCGTGGATGATTAGGCTATGTGGTGAACAAGGTGTACCCGGTCCAGCAAACACAGGGCTGTCTTGGCTGTCTTGATTCTGCACACATCTCTGTTACTGAAGTCCTATTTACTAGTTCATTATTTCATTCATGCGTGGCGTGCACTGTCACCCGCCGTGGAGACGCTGGCCTCACTAACCTCTCCTCCTCTAAGTTGGATCTCCTATACGTTGGACTCAGTTTCACTGAGCGTACTAACACTTAGAAAATAAATGGCATTACATCAGTGAGTTCAAAGTGTTTATTGTGTGTAATTTGGACTGACACTGAGATGCATGTTGTTCTGTATCTGGTGTGACGCTGCCACTATTGGCTTGATTCCCACTTTGACTTTTTTTTCTATTTCTGCCATGGTTCGGTGCGTTCACTGCCCGGTCACCATTTGCCACTCTGGGCGTTTTCTTTTATTGCTTATTTGAGATGACAAACCTCCAAACAGAACATTTGTCTTCTTGCCTCCACCTCAGAGATCAGCGCGTCCAACGTCACAACACATTTTTTTTGTCTGCAGCGGGATGACCCCTAGTGATTGGACAAAGAATGATGTTGGAGGCACATATAGAGTAATTTCCACGTTAATTTATAGGAGGAGGCAAGGCAGGGTCGGTGGCTCATTTACGTGCGCTCAACTTCACGTTGATTGTGATGTATGAAGGAAAGGTGTGCAGGACCTGGCATATGCCTGGTTTTATACATGAGAATATTTCTGTGAATAGGTATATTTCATGTTTTGGCCATACGCCATCTTCTGGTATGAAAGCTGCACAATCTTTTATACATGAGGCCCCTGGAACTGTGACATTTCCCTTAATACGTTTTCTTTTTCATTTCCCTTAATACTTTTCCTGTTTGATTTTTTTTTTGTAATCCAGTTAAAATTTCCATTAACGCACAGCCCTAGTACGAGTTGAAATGTTGTTAGTCCACAGTACCAATATTTTTGAACAGTCCATTACAAAGGTTTTAGCTGTTTGTCAGGGCATTGAAGAATAATAGATACAAGGCCAACAAGTTTCCTGATGTATCCTCAAGCATATGCAGTAATGTCACTACTCTCATTAAAGCTTTGTGTGTCTGGATTTGCTGTTCATGCCAGAGAAATGTTTTCAGGACTCTACGTGTTGAAGGATGCACTTTGTGATGATTGAAGGGATTGATATTGAGGATGTCAGTAGGAACTGAACAATGGCTGCTCATTTTATTCATGTCATATCCATTATGTGCACTTGTTAGCTGTATATTCACAGACACCATCATAACCACTCAGATGTGGCACCAAGGGCCTTTTTAGTTATTGTTGATTTTAAAGTCATTGTTCCCAGGAAGACAAGGCAGCCTTTTTTAACACTGTCAATAAAAGCTCCTCTGTTCCTGTGTGGGTTCATCCCGAAAGCATGAAGAAGTCTTCTACATCTTAACTTGAATTTTTCAGGCTAAGAAACATTGTTAGAATAGGCCTGTCCCTCAACCTCAAGACTATGAGTCTTGTAACATGTCATTTATCACAGCTTGGGTCCTACTGGTCCAGTTCTCTGCAACAAGGCTCTTAGCACTGGTCCAACTGGGGGGCTAACTGGTCCAGGGCTAACTGGTCTTGGAATCTAAAATCTATTCTACATCCTACTGGTGTTGAACTCAGCAAAGCTCTTAGCATGGGTCCAACTGGTCTCCAACTTGTCTCAAACTCTGTACCAAGGCCAAGTCTAACTGATCCCGGAATTTAAAGCAAGGCTCATAGCCCAGGTCCGAACTGGTCTATAACTCTACAGAAAAACTTTGATTCCACATCCTAGTGGTCTTGAACTTTGCAGCAAGGCTCTCAGCTACCACGCTCTGTGTCCATGTCCTCTAGAATGAAACACAGAAGCGTTTTTTGATCTGATTGCTCCATTTGTTTGTGGATTCCACTCAAATCACTGTCAAAACATATTTCCTGTTTAGGTTTTACGCAAACTGTGATGTTTAAGGTACAATGAGTACCCTATTAAGGGTAGGGTAGCTTTGACATGCTTAACCCTTGTGTTCTCCTTGTGTTGTTGTTTTTCCATGTCAATGTTCTTTTTAATTCCCCAAAATAACATTATTGATTCCACACAATGTTCTTTGGCAAGTACAAATCTCTACTTTCATTAATTTTGGGGCGTCTTATTCAATTTAATAGAATTTGGAGAAAACAATTGAAGTGCTTTTGAAACATTATTGATTGAAAGTTGAAATATTCCAGTCTGTGATTAACCATCAACATACATTTCTTTAATTTTAGTCTAAATAATTCCTAATTACCGCTTTACTAACTCAAACATTAGTTATAATTTCCTAAAAATTAGGTTAATTTATCATAAATTCCAAAGTTAAAACTAAAACTTAAGATAATAAGTTAGTGTTATGAAGTGTTGAAAATGTGGAAAAAAAAGGACAAAAACGAAAGAAAAAGTAAAAAATATTGATTCAAAAGTGTCAACAAAAGTGTTGACTTTCAATTTTGACGGGAAGACAACAAAACTGTTAAAAAAAACAGTGTTGCCAACTCTTTTCCAACAAAAGCCCTTAGCACTAGCTCCAAAAGTTGCTAAAAGGGCTAGATGACGTCATACGACCAATTGCATATTGGTGCCATCGTTGTGAATCATGTTAATAAAGGTGAGTAGTTGTGAAAGGGAAGAGGTAAGAGAGACCCTGTGCTGTTGGCAGGAGAGCCGTCTCTAAGCTTAAATACAGTACTTGCTGCTTATTGTACAACCACACATTAACGTTAAGACTTAACTAGGTTCTGATGGAAGTATTAGATCAATGTGTTTCAGGGTAAACAGCTTATTGTTTCTACTTTAGGGAGTGTAGCGTGTGTGTTTTTTGCTATGTGTGTGTTCTGTCAGATAAATCAGTTTCTTAGGGACTTTACCATATTATAGATGCAAAGTAAATAAAAGTTAACCATACAGACGGCCAGGTTTGTGACAGCAGGGGGTTGACACCAGAAGGGGGGAAGTAAATGAAACCTTTAAAAGCATAAAAATAAGGAGTCTCTGTGGTGTGCAGGTAGCACGCTTGTTGAAATGCACAGTCACCCTCCTGTGATTTGTGCCACGGCAGTGACGCTCCGCTCTGGCTTATCCAATGTACTGTGAAGTAATGAAGACTCTCTATGGAAAGCGTCTCTGTCACATCAGTCTGTCAGACAACTCCCCGGTGAAAAAAGTACCAGTTTGGTTTCTCTAGACCGAGTACCACATTTAAACCATGGCCTTCTCTTGTTTGTTTGTTTGCTCACAGCACGTCCACGTCCATGTGCTGCCCAGGAAGGCGGGGGACTTTGAGCGGAATGACAGCATCTACGATGAGGTCAGTTGGCAGATTTTAGACCATCCTATCTACTTAATGCTTGCACATTGCAAATGCAAAAGACAACTTGTGTCCGACCTATACTACGCATGGCTGGACTACTTCTCTGCTGATAGTCACACCATGAGCAGCAGTAGAATAGATGATGACATATAAGTTAAGTAGACACTATTGTCCTAATATAAAAAAAAAAAATACAACAACATTGTGAATTCCCCTCCCAGCAGTGCTTAAAAAAAAGTATATTGCACGCATGATTGCATTAGGGCTCTAAGATATGAGGAAATTATATAATTATGATTATTTTGACTGATATTGCGATTGACAATATTAGAGGGAATGATCATTTTTTATCATTATTCTCATTTTCATTGAATAATATCAAAATTTAAAACATCTAAATGATTTATAGTGTGATTCTTGCAAGGATCTGTACAAATCAAAGATTTTTTATTTAGTCTTTATGATATGATGTGTAAGCCGGGACTTCCATGCAGCCCCACAATACTTACAAATACCAACAATAAAAGTACAAAATAAAACAGTATGGTTTACTTTTAGTACTACTTTGTTATCTGCAAGTGCCTTTATAATTTCAAGTGTCTATTGTAAAATTAAATGTTCCAGAAGATTCCAGCCCATAAATAATTTATAAACAGTTACTGTATGGTTTGGTTTACACTCAAATATATTGCTCCCAAATTAAAACCTGTTAAAATGAACAGAAACAAAAAACATAGTTTATTATATTCTCAGTCATCCAGGTCAGGGCATGAAGAGGTGTTGCCATTGAAGAGGTTTTGGAAAAACAAAAAAAGTCCAGTGTAAAATACTGCTAGAATGACACCACAGCAGCAGTTTGGCTGTCTTCTTTTATTACCTTGTATTTTAGCTGAAGGAAATACCAGCATACTTTCAAGCAAGGACACGTAACGTTTGAACGAAATACGCTCAACTCAGGACACAGTAGCTATAGGAAGAATCACTATTTCACTGCAGTGCATGGATATAAAAGTGCAGGGTGTGAGTGTACCGATGTAAAAAAAAATAATAAAATAAAAAATACAGTTTGGACCAGATTCAAATCCGCTATGCTATGCTGCTCTGCTCAGAGTGACGTGTTGGCATGTCATCAGTGTTCCTCCCCTGAACAACATCTGAGAGAAGGTCCACTACAATATACAGTGGTTTGAGAAGGTTTACACTCCCAGGCTAAAGTTGATTAAAAAGAGGAACAAAAAAACAATTTTTGGAAATTGATTTTAATGCCTTAATTCAAAATATGTAGGAAAATCTAACCTTGTAAGGAAAACAATTTTCTTTGTGAGGGAATAATGAATTGTAAATACATAAATGTTCTTCCTTAAAATACAGGGGGCATAAGTATACACCCCTACGTTAAATTCCCATAGACGCAGGCAAATTTGTATTTTATTTCATGGATCAGGATATTGTGTGTGTCCCTTGGCCTTTGGAATTAAAACACCCCCCCCTCCCCATCATTACATACCCTATACCATACCTAGAGATTGGCATGGTGTTATTTCAGTTAGCTTATTAGCTGGTTTGATTTGCATTGAGAGATGATCTTATGGAAAGTTCCCCATGCCTATGTCTGGGTATGGTGAAGGGTATGTGATGATGTGGGGGGGGGGGTAGAGCTATTTTAATTCCAAAGGCCAAGGGAACTTTATCAGGATGCATAGTATCCTGGATCCATGAAATAACTGGCCTTTAACAATAAAAATCTACTTCATCTATGGGAATTTAACAGAGGGGTTTGTGTACTTATGCCTTACTTACATACTTATTTTATTCTTCTTTTTAATCAACTTTAGCATGGGTCTGAAAACTTTCTCAAACCACTGTATCCTATCATAATCAAACTTGTTCTTAATAGAGTAAATGTGCTTTCAATACACCTTTTATGAAAAAAAAAGTATGTCCGCCAAATTGTGAAAGTGCTATGCAGGCTGCAGGTAGGAAGGACCAAAGAAAACAGTCCAACTATCTGTACTATATTGAATTGTAAAGCATCATATCATTGAATCTTGTCATTTTGCATTAGAGGACATTGCTTTGAATCAAAATATGTTGAATCTCCCTGTATTGCAATTGAAAGGGGAAGGGGATCACATGAATAGTTGCTGCACATCTATCTTTAATGTATCGGATCGTTAACAATGCTTAAAGATGCTTACTATCGGTTTTAGACTGCAGATGCTAGTAGACAGGGGATTTAAAGCTACAGCCCTACTTTATCTGGCTCTGGTAGTAGCTTAGGATGGCTAAAGTTAGCAGCGTTTACGTAGATGTTACTGATATAACTAGCCACTTATTTGACTTTATGTCTCGTCTCTATTTCTACCATAGCTACTACTGTAGGTTTTGTCACAAACATTTAGATGGTTTCACTACATATGGTAACAATTAAACTCGTTCCTTTAAAGATTGCTTTTTGGGGCATTTTAGGCCTTTATTCGACAGGACAGCTGAAGACATGACAGGGTCACAGGTCGCAGTCGAACCTGGACCCGCTGGGTTGAGGAGTAAACCTCCATATATGAGACATCTGGGCGCCCAAACTCGTTCCTAAGAGGGAGATGGGTTTGCTGCTTTTGCTTCTTGTGCTTGTGGTTCCTCTCTACCCTGGATGTTTCATAAGATCTACATGATATCTATAAAAAGTTGCCTATAAAAAGTTTGAATGCTTGTTGAACTGAGGAAGACCTGCTTGAACAATACCCACCACTCTGCATTCCTCTAAATGCAATGATCACATTGGTAACCTCTTTGATTTAAAAGTTGCCGGGGCATCTTTGCTTCTTTTTCTGGCTGATGGCACTCTAGCCCATACCTAGTTCCCCTTCGCCCCCACTAGACAAAACATACATATATAAATACATAACTAAATCAAAACAGCAGCGGGATGGTGGAACCATTCATCTTCTAGTGCTGCACAATTGGCATTGTTCTCCAGGAGCGAGCCTCCTGTGTGTTACTGCAGGAATTTTAAAAAAACACAGAATTCACTGCTAATGAACTGATTCACCTGTGGCTCCTAATAACTTTAATTAAACATCTGAGAGATGAGTATGAACAAATATCAGTGGGCTCTACAGCCCCCTGGAGCCTGAATCTCCAAACCAATGAACCACAACACTTCAATAAGAAAATAATGAACATGCCTTTCAGGCTGTTTTAAATTTCACTCTGACATTTTGAATTTGTAACAAGAGAGTCTGTAGCAAATGAATATCAATGACTGGTGAGTTTGATATGAATATTCCAATAACCACGTTTAATGAAAAAGAACTTCACTATGCTTCCCTCGTTGTGCCTGGGGGGAGAAATGAAACGTGCAGTTCCACAGCTGAGTCCCAGCAGCAAAATATAAATAGGTATGTTTTTAATTTGCATGTGATCATAAGGGTTATTGTGAGAGCAGCGGCATTGCCGCCATTTATATTTTCCATGTCACAGCCAGCAAATGAGAACATTTTTCTCTGAGCTGTTTTCTTTGCAATGAATAATCGCTCAGGGTTTGTTCCCCTCATACCTTACCACTGTTAAGTGTTTTTTAGATATAACATGTTTATCTGTTCATAAAGACTATTTAAGAGGCAATAGAGCAGGTGAAGCTCTTTTTTTCTCTACACTGTAAAAATGGGAGGAAATGCAAACAGTTTAATGCTGCACTTATGGATAATATTGCATGAGTCAACTGTCTATTTCTGACTTAAAAAAACAGAAATGACATGTTTACCATTTCACCTTACCATGCAGATGGGTGAAGAAGAATCTAAGCTGATTAAATGAGTGGAGGTAGAAACGTAATGAATGCACATGCAGCACAGAAGGCCTCACTAAATAGTTTGATTGATTATGAAAATGATTTAAATAATATGCCTTGATGGGACTAAAGACTGTATAAAATATAAACAGTCTCCGTGACGTTACCCATAGGTTTCTGAAGGCCAATATGAAGCTCAAAGTGGGCAGCTCCCGGTGGAACTGCATATCCCTGTGTTGTAGTTTGTATTATAGCCGCCCCAACATAAAATCACGATTATCTAACACAATGATTCTTTGCTTTTTGGAAAGATGTTGCAAATATTGAACTTAAAAAACAGTGAAAACACCTTAAACTGTGACATTTCCCTTAACACTTTTCCGGTTTGAACTTTTTTTTCATTCAGAACAAAAGAAAAAAAACGTTTCTTACATTGTTTTTGTGATAGTTTGGAGCCAACATCATAATCGGCATTTAAAGTTTTGATTAATTGCACAGACCTAGATTGTATGTTTGCACTTCAATTCAACTGTATGTATAGTAGGGTGGGAATCACCAGAAGCCTCCTGATACGATATCATCACAATGCTTACACCACGATACAATATTATTACAATTTTAAACATATTGCAATATTCTGCAATATATTGCAATATATAACCTTTTTTCCATTTCTAATTTTTCCCAATTTCAAATGATGTCCCCAAAGGAAACTTTTGTCAACATCTTTTTCATCTAAAAAGATGCATTTCTCTGTTTTCTGATTATCCAGCAGGCAAACTGACCAACCCATATAAAATAAAAGATCCATACTTGGCGCCTGTGTATCGATAAAGTATTACTACTGAAAATATTGCAAAACTTTGCTGTACCAATTTTTTCCCCCACCCCTAATGTCACAACAGACTCAGGACAATTTACAGATAGGGTAGGTTTAGTCCACACTCTCCTTGGCAGAGACCCAACCATTCCCCCAGGAGCAAGCATTGTGCTGTTTAAAGCTGTGGGTTAACTGCGGTTTTGGTTATGTACAGTAATGGATGAAATAATGCACTTTTCCTCACATTGCTGATTTTGGTCTGGTTAGGCAATACTAATACAGATTTCAATATTAGGCCAGTCGAGACACTTACCTGAACATGCATGTGATAAACATATTTCACGATGTCTCCAAAATGGAAAGGGTCCAGCACGCTCGGTTCATTTTAAAATCTAGCCATTTGAATTTGAATAATGCAATTTCTGGCACACGCATGGTAATTCTCAGCTGATTGGTGACATTGAGGAAGCGTTCAGGGAATGACACAAGGACTCCTCCTCTGGGAACTGAGACACAACAATTCACCCAAGATGCATGCATTCGGTGTGACACCGGCGAGGAAAAAAACCTGGTACTTGTAGTTAATCACATCTGAATGTGATAATATGAGATGTCATCTGTTGTCTATCCGCTGTGCACTGAGAAATGTCTGGATGCTTTGGTGCCCATGATGTAATTCCTGACTGCAGACCCTTTTGTTGCTTACATCCCCTTTCCCTCTACATGTTTGCTATCTCTCTCTACTGCTTGTCAAATAAAGGCAAAAGACCAAAATAATCATCTTAAAAAACAAGCTGGCATTTTAACAATGCTAAGTCGCGTGAAGGCATTAGTAACTGCTGTTAGAGTCCAACCAGAGTCTTTATTGTACTCTATTGCTGTTCAGTAATGCTATGGAAATGAGTTCATCAAGACGAGTACATGTGTAGAAAGTGTTTAGTCAGTTTCAATATCATAAGGCATTGATTTTAAATTATCAGAAAGCAGGGATGCTTCAAATAGAAACATTTAACATAAAGGCCTGCTTTCTTTCTGCACTTAAAAGCAAAGGCCACTTTTACTACAAAAAAGCCAGTGGTTGCTAATGTTTCACCACCGTCAGGGCCCACTGTTCTTACAAAAGTAGGTAGAGTTTAGAAAATTGCAAATTGAATATGTGGGTCTTTTTCAACATCTTTCAGAAAGTCACTAACAAAATGTGCACATAAGTATGAAGTACAGCGCAATGAAGTACACTACTTGAGACACAATATACTTGAATGAAGGTGCAATAACAAAGTGAATTTCCGAAACAGCTCCTCGCAGTAAGACAGGTAAAAAGCAATTTATTACCTCTGTCCCCAGATGCAGATAGTGCATGACAGAGAAGCCACAGTAAACAGGCTGTTTATCGCTGTAAAGAGAAGGGATGGGACTCGGGAGTGCAGTTGCATTGTCATTTCATTTAGATGAGGTGGAGCAGCACGGGAGTCCAGTGCTGTACGGTCTATCCAGCGGGCTGACAGCAGCTCTGTGAAAGAAAATACAGTCAGCAGCTAAACATTGTTGGAGCTTTCAGTCTCTGTGTTTGCTCAGTCCCCCTGTCTCTTCCTCTGTCTCTCTGTTGGTATATCTGTCTCCCTCTGATGTACCAGATGGCACATTCAATTTTCTTTACAGCTTCACCTTGCCCAAAAACCGCTGTCATAACTCATCATACTTGCTTTGTGAGTCTTGTTTGTATCTTTTTTTTAATCATTTTTGTAATCTTTTCTTTTTTTTACTTTTTACCTTTGCTTTGTTTATTTTAGTCATTTGAAACCCCTAAGCAATAGACGCAATGATAAGTGATCTATTTCAGTCTCTGTAAAGCTCTTGCTGTTTTTCACAGCACCATGAGCCTTCTTGAAATCCATACATCTGACATTCATGGCTGCAGCAGATATCTCTCAAGCAGTCATGTCACAATTTGATAAACTATGTTCAAATAAAGGGCAAATCAGACTAAAAGTCTGAAGCCTGTCATGCCTGTAGATTACTCAGTAATTTCTAGTGATCATTTTGCTGCTCTTAGAGTCTCACAAATAGTGGAGTTAAAAATATCCTTCTTGTCCTGAGGGGGGCGCTGAAAGAATGGTCATGGGGTCATTATAATCAAAAGTGTTCAATCACTGAAAAGAGCTCAGCTACCCAATCTGAATTTAACGGGTTCCAACAAAAGATAAGGTTTTAGGTCAGGTTTGGGATTTTTTTTTAGCTTAAAGCTTTGGGTTAACTAGAGTGATACGGTCAGTAATGGATGAAATAACGCACCCCCATCACCCACACAGTAACACAGTGTTTCAGCACACCGCTGATTTTGATCTGATTGTGCAGTTCTGATACAGATTTTAGTATTTGGCCAGTGGAGACACTGGGAGCATAAATGTGATCCACAACTTTAGGGCAGCGGCTTCCCAATACTTAGGGATGGGCAAATCAAGCTTTGTGAAACAGTGTCTTAGTTTTCTGAGCCCACTAGATGGCGATCTTGGTTTTAAATTCAGTACATTCTTAACTATTTGTTGAACAGAGAGCACCATCTAGTGATCTCAGAAAATAAAGACACTGGTTCACAAACCTTAATCACTACTTGTACATGTATCCACAGTATGCAGTGTATGTATATACTGTATGTATATTTATATATGTGTGCATATATGAATAATATGAATATATATTTATATATACAGTATGTGAATATATATATATATATATATATATATATATATATATATATATATATATATATATATATATATATATATATATATATATATATACTGTATGCACATACATATACTTATATATACCTATACACACACATATATTTATAAATACAGTGTATATATACAACATTATACATATACATACTGTATGTATATTTATGTACATATACATAGATATAGATATACTGTATATGTACACATATGTACTGTATATACCGAACTATATATATATATATATAGATTGGTGTAGGCTGCTCAGCCAAAATGATTTCAAATCAAGCCTGAAGGATGTGGGAAAAACACATTCAACTACAATTGAATGGATGTAGAGTGCAGCCTTCAGAAAGTTAATATTCAGCAACAGAAAAGCCAGAGGAAACTGTGCCACAATGGAAGACAAGTGAGTTAAAGTAGTTCAGCAATACTGACAAAAAACATCATTGATTAAACTAAATCAAATCAATTTTGTGTAAATGATTATCAGATGAGCAGGTGGCACCTTGTAAATTAGCCTCGGCCACAGTGTATGTTATGTTAAAGCGCTTTGGGGAGTTCAGACTAGAACAGTCTATACTAGAATACTATCCATTTACATTACTATGTTAGAACTGTGCAGTTTTCTTAAGATAACACATTCTCTGAGTCTATTATACCTCTTCCCTGGTCTCCACAGGGTCTCATGTGTAGCACTCGTCATTGAAAAAATAGCTTCAAACCAGTTGGGTACTTTCACAAAACTATGACAAAGATAACATTAATTGGCGATAGTGAGAAAGTGCCAAAGGGTGTGTGTGTGTGTGCGTGTTTGTGTGTGTGTGTGTGTGTGTGTGTGTGTGTGTGTGTGCGTGCGTGCGTGTGTGCGTGTGTGTGTGTCAGAGACAAAGAGAAAGCAGTAGAGAGATTCTATGTGATTTGCTCTTTCATCCATTCCTTACCATGCCCCTACAATTTGAAATGCGGTGAGCCCTGGAATGTGCAATGAAATGATTCATCCAAAAGGTCACTTAGGATAAGTGTCAAAACCTGATTAGAGAGGTGAACGTCAGCAATATGATTGTGCAGACAGACACAGTGTTAAAAAGAACACACAAAAAAAGATTATAACCCACTGAGTTCACAGTTAAGGCTGACAAACTCTCTTCTCAAGTTTATATGGATGAATGATTGCTTAAAATAGCTACCAAGTGTGTAGATCAAGAGTGTTTCTCAGAAAATTTGTGTGTAAAAGCCTGCTTTCTAAAAAGAAAAACATCTTTTATAAGACACCAGTTAAGTCAGTAAACTAATCCGGAGCAGAGATGTACTCAAAAGAAAATGAAAAGTCAGGCTTTAGGTAATTTTCTGCTGAAAACAAACAAAAAGGTGCCCTTTCGTTGGGGGTAAAACCAAATATTGTGTTCAGAGTCAAAGACCTTGGAATCCAAAGAGTTTACAAGCAAAGAGGTTAAAAACCGCTATTTCTGTCCCACATTGTTACACTACTTCAGTGAATCAGAGCACAGCCACTCAGCGTAGGACTACACTACTGAATGTGTTGAGGTAATGTAATTTTCTATTATTTTCTTAATACCATATCCTGAGCTAAAGGCATTAGACCTCAGAAAGGTCAATTAATCATTTTCCAATTTTTTACCTTTTATTCAACTGTAGGGTGCAAGAAGCCAGTTACCACTGGTCTGACAACTAGAGCTGGAGCTCTTTAGAGATACTTGGAGTCACAAAGGCTTCAAAAGCCACCATATGGTCAGCAGGATAGACTGTGAAAACTGTGACTATAAGGCAATGTTGTGGTACTCAAGATCCGTCTTGGTCTCGAGACAGGTCTTGAGACCACTTTTTAAAACTCTCAGTCTCTTCTCGGAAACAAACAAATTTTTAGTCTGTCTTGCCTCGGTCTCAGATAAAGAGGACTCAGGATTTTATTTCAAGACCGTTCAGGACCACAAAAGTCTTTTTAATTATGATATCAAGGCATTACTCATGGTACACTAATGGCAATAAAAGCGGCGAATGAAAAGGACACCTAATGTGTTTTCTCTGGGTGTTTTTTTGAAGGGAATGTAGATCTTTCAGATCCTTTTGAGGAGTACCAATAGTTAGAATTTTCCACATTTTATCATGTCATGCAGTTTGGGACTCACACTTGTCTGGTCTAAGCCTTGCATCAGTCTTGATACACTCTGGTATAGTGATGACTTGGTTTAGGTTGTCTTGACTACAACATTGTTTCTTTTGTGGCTTCTTATAAGTGTCAGAATAGATCCAATACAAGAGCGTCAATAATCAAAAAATACAACATGCTATACTGCAGTAGTTATTGTACTTTGACCTTTGTCTTACCGTTTTAAACAATAGGATCAGTCCACACTGGCTGTGAAACGATGCCTTCCTCCTTCCAATGTAAGATGGCGGACAAAATCTACAATCCTTGCTCATTGCAAAACTGCATTTTAAAGTTCAGCCAGGGTTCATTTGAAACTTCAGCAGTTTCAATTAGCCAAATCATCACAGGCTTTTCTGTGTTCTGTACAAAATACGCCTTTAAACTAAAAAAAATAGCTTATTAAATCCCTCCAATTCAAGAACAATAATAAAGTTTATGTAAGACATCATGTTTAGTTGATTGTAAACCGATCAGCTGTTTGATCAGCTGAGAGCCAGGTGTTTTCCCTCATGCCCCTGGTCTTGCAGTCAGTGGAAAGCAACTGCAGCGCCCTGCTGTAAAAACTGCGGCCGCAATGATAACCTCATCTTGTGAGGTTATCATTGCCCACATGTGCATGACGTCAGAAGAAGTCATGATAAAGTCGGACACAAATCTAACCGGCATAAATTGTGATTGTGGTGATGGATTCTGCGCAGGCCTGGCTCATTTCGAACAAGCTTATTGTGAGATGTTATGGCACAGAGCTAACATTACGGTAGAGACTGTAGTAGAGACAGTGTTAGGAGACTAACACACTTAGAGGCTATGGTGGACACATAACTCTTCTTTTATTTGATGAAAAGTCAAAGGCACAAGCGTGCGTTCATAAGAGTGAAGGTGAAAGGTCAACTATAACTCGTGTGGATCATTTCTGGAAGAAGCAGCCATCTTATGCTATGTGTGCCAGTAAGGGTGAGCTGATGCTAAGTAATACACTTTTGGAAGAAATCTAAACCTTCAGCGGTTTAAATCAGTTGACTTTCAGATTCTTGGTACATTTATGAAGAATTTGACAGCTACCTTGCATTGTTTAGTTCAACGTTGCAACGAGTAAAGTCTCTGAATTAGCTAAAACCTTTATATTTAGAACTGACTTCCCCATAGCAAAGGATCCTAAAGCTCATGGATATTGACAACAATGCCAAACTAACAAAACAATATTTATCTGAAATATAACTTAAACCTATGATCTAGGAGACTGAGGATATAATTTAGCAAGCACTGATATGTTAACTTACAGTGTGCAATGTCGAGTCCTCCACTTCACAACTGCTTTATTGTTAAATATATCAAGCCCTAATTTCACAGTTGGTAATGGATATTATAAAAGCCACTATATGGTTAAATGTTTAAATGCTAATGTGCTAGAACATGTTCAAACTTGTGACTTCTTGGTAAAATGTTGCCTTTCTAGAAGTTTTGTAATTCAAAAAATCAGATAATAATGGCCTCTAGGTATAATTATACACATATACTGGGGCGGCTGTGGCTCAGTGGTAGAGAGGTTGCCTGCAAGGTTGGTGGTTCAATCCCTGGCCCTGCAGTCCCATGTTGAAGTGTCCTTGGGCAAAAGACTGAACCCCGAGTTGCCCCCGATGCTCCGCATCGGAGTGTGAATGTGTGTGAATGTTTATCTGATGAGCAGGTGGCACCTTGTACGGCAGCCTCGGCCACAGTGTATGAATGTGTGTGATCCTGTATGATGTAAAAGCGCTTTGAGTAGTCGTTAAGACTAGAAAAGTGCTATATAAATGCAGCCCATTTACATTTATATATCTACAATACAGGTTCAATTAGGGGTTCAAATCAACAAAAAATATTATTCCCAGAAATCAGCTGCCAGTGCCGTGCCGAGCTTCCTTCCTCGCCAGTGCAACTGACTCCATCTAATGAAACGCTGATCAAGTGTCTGTTCGTCCTATAAATATTTGAATGAAGCTTTTAATCAAAATGTCTTTCTAAATGAAGATGCCACTCAAGCTCATTGCCTCCTCTTGAGCTTGTTACTGCTTTTATCAGCGTGACATTTCCAACTCATCTTGTCTCAAAGCTGAGAGGAGTGTCAATAGACACAATCTGTCCTCTAATAACCACACAGCTGTGGAGCAGAGCACTGGCGGGCCTCTACAGTTATTAGCTACATGGACGCTATGGATTCAAGCTGCTCTTCTTATGAACACTAGGCTATTTCTAACAGAATCAATAAATAGAGAATGGTTTGGAGAGTCCATGCCTCTTCCTCCTCGCTGCACTCAGCCTCCTCAGGGGAACTCCATTCCATTTGTGCCGTGATTGCGATTAAGGCTGCACAGTTTATTGTTTTTTATAGTTCTCGCGATATTAACTAGAAAAATAAACCAAGTAAATCAGTATTAGTACACAGAATATCAGCACAATATAACTGTCATTCTTTCTTTCTTACAATCAATAAGTCATATCGTTATCGCAATTTAAAATGTTCAAAACATATGCAAATTACAGTGTATTTCTTTTTGTATGTACGCATGTTTCTTGGGAACAGCCTGTATAATGTTGTCATATGCTGTTGAGTGTGATTTTTTCTTAGTCTTTGCATTCTGTTTAGATTAGGTTTAGACCCTTGTATAAGGAACCTACCTGCCATTGCTCTAAAGCAAGGCACTGCAATTGCAAAAATTATAAATGCAACACTTTTGTTTTTGCCAGATACTGACTGGTTTTACCCCCAGTACAGTAAAACTGCCCATTTTAGAGTGGCCTTTCAATGTGGCCAGCCTAACGCATGCACAATAATACGCTGTCAAGATGTCTATATATATATATATATATATATATATATTTTTTTTTTTGGAATATTTTGCCAATATGTTGAATATGAACATCACAGCTAATATTAGTGCTGCTTCTACTCATTAAGATGTTTAATGCAGAGGTAAAATATCCACAATGGACTCAAGTTTGACTGGACCTGAACCTGGACCTAACAACCAGCCAATGCATCCTTGTTTCATGACCTCCACACAAAAAATAAAAACAACAGATGGCAACTGGGTCGGTGCAGTTTGCAATTCCAGTGATCATCTTTGTGTGAGTATTCTGATTTAACAAAATTAACTTGGTTTCAAAAATCTTTTATATATTTGTGATGAAACCCGTCTTATTTGAGTCCTGCCATGTAGTTATCACTGCAAAGGTCTCCGACATAAAAATTATGACGATAAGAGGAAAAAACCAGACCTGCTTCTAAGATCTTTTGAAAATGGATTCAGTGATTTAATTTTTTTTCCTTGCCTGATATCTGTGGCTGTGGCAGCACTGGTGCTGTGGATCAGATCTGACCCATATAGGCTTTAGAATTTAATCACAGCAGGGACCTGTATTTTATAGTTTCCTATGCTCATTGTAGAGAAGGTAATGAATCTGCCTGGCAATCAGATAAACAATATACTATCTAGGGCAGAGTAATTGCTGAATACATTCAGTTTGGACCCCTTGATAATAGGAACACTGATACTGAGGTTGACTTGTGCCATCCATCTTTTTGGGTGTAATACTTAAATATACCGACTCCCAACAAAAAGTATAATTGTAATTATTTTCAACCTTATCGTTTTATTCCTATACTTATTTTAATTGTAAGGATTTATTCTGATCAATATTTGGTTTGATGAACCAAAATTTACAAAGATACCCTGAGGATATTTCACAATTACACACAGGCACACCACTAGCAACACATTGCATTGAAAAGGGTTAGGGTTACCAACAAAATTAAAATTCAAAACTAAAATTAGCCAAGGAAGAGGCAGAAGGCCTTCAGGTCATTTTGAACTGGTGAGGTGACACTCGGCTTTCAGTTTGCACTCAGGACTGCCAAAAGTGAGCGGGATCACTTTGAATCATTACAAGCGTGAGGATCTCTGTTGCTGGTTTGCTTGTAGTGACACAATTCCCCCCTCTGCTCAAATCATCTGTTACCCTCACCGTTCTGTCCTCCCTCGCACACAAATCTAATTCTGCTCTTACAGACCTGTGCCTACGCGCCCTCAAAGGTTCACCCAAAGTTGAGCAAGAATTAGTTTTGTGCTCTCTCAAATCTTTTTTCTTTCCCCATACTTCCACATGCTGTCACCCTCTTCCACAACGAGTCCCATCGGTGCCCGCGGAAAAATGACCCACTTATTAAGTTCAATTCCAGTCTGTACCTGCCTGATCGATTGCTCCTATCCGTCCACATCCATTTCATTTTCTGCAGACTAGATCTTAATGCACCATTGACACTACCCCAGCAATGAAATGCAGTGATTCAAATCTTTTTCTCACGGTCTCTGATACTATCTGATCGTATTCTTCTTCATATCTTCGATCATGTATTATATTTCTTTTTATTGTTTTTTTCAACTTTGATTTCTCATCCAATGTGCAAGAATTATTATGGAAGCAATGACAGGTTAGGACTTCTTTTGCTGTATGGTTGGATTCTCATGTTTGTGGACACGGTGACAGGCTGCTTTTCTAGTTGTCTTTACACTTTAACATATTAGATTTATATCAAAAACAAATTTGTCGCTTCAGCCCCACTCTCCCCGAGAAAGGAAGGTATGAATTATTTCCCCATTTCATGGCTAATAACCCGACTTCTTGTGGTTTGGATGATGGGCAACTGTAGGGTAGACAGAAAGCACGGTAATAAAAGGTTTTACAGCAGCTAATGTAAAATGACAACGCCATCTCTTTGATTCATTCAACAGCGCAAATCACATTCTCTGTCTATTATCTCTGAAAAGTTATCTTTCTTTCTGTAGGTTTGCATCATGTTTAGCAAGATTCGTTTCATTCGCTGAATGTACAATGCACAATGGATCTTGAATTGGTCATACAGCACAGTAAAAGAAGAAAGTTAAAAAGCTAAAATGGAAAAAAATACAATAATTGTTAACCATTAAGAAAGATTAAAAAAGGCATGTCAAAATATAGCATGTCATGCTATATATATATATATATATATATATATATATATATATATATATATATATATATATATATATATATATATATATAATATAATATAATATAATATATGTTACTGTTTGACATTGTCTGGCGTACATTTCCAAAAAGTCCCCAAAAAAAAAGTTCCAAAAATAAATTATGATATACACTTCTTCAACTAGTGGTAAATGAATATTCTCAAGCTCACAACGAGATGACAGAATGCAAGGAACTCCTGTGTATGTCTTTTAAATTAGGCTAATCCATTGCTGCTTCCCAATGAGGAAATTTATATTACTAAACAAAAATTTCTCTCTTGTCTGCCTGCACACTCTGTTTTAACATTTTAATTATTTGGTCGTTCTGGTGTAATGTGGATGGATGGATGGATGGATGGATGGATGGATGGATAGATAGGTTGCAATCTATTGAAAAAGTGTTTTTCCATTTGAGTTTCAACAAATTATTCTCAAAAATAGGCCGGAAATGTGTTGTCTGAATCAGGAGCCAACATACATGTAGCCGTGACACAGCAGCACCTTTACCTTCTTCGCCGGCTTGGATTGTGAAGCAGAGGCCAGATTATCTCTGGGTTTTATAACTGTGATTCAGAGTGTCAGTAACTCTGGTCATATTCACAGTTGAAATACGTTTTTATTGAGTTTTAGTTTTGTAAAATTATCTTTTGTAGTACTGATGCACCACTACACCAGCAGTTTTTTTCTGAATGCTCAAACACTGTCAGTGATGCATAGATAGATATATAGATAGATAGATAGACAGATAGATAGATAGCTGTTTAGATAATGATCTGTCTAAGTGATCAGGTACAAAATAAACAAGTGTTCAAGACCTGATGTGCAGAGGAAATAATTCATATATTATATATTCAAGTGTTCTGATAGTCCCTATGTGCAAAGGAAAAAGCCTTTAGTCTGTTAGCATTTCAGTGTCAGCAGGTCTGGCAATATGATTCATAGCCTCTCCTTCTTTCTTTCTTTCTCTCTTTGGATCACCAATAACACTAGCATTGGCTATTCTACTAGGGGTCCACACCAGGAATGCTAATTTTAATTTTTTATATTTCTTTGTGACCGAAAGCAGGCGACGGAGTCCCAATTGACCCGTCCAGGAAAAACTTCTTGCACTCTGCGACGGAAGCCAGCTGCGGATCTGTACCGGTCGTACTTTCCTGGAACATGAACTGCGAGGCTGTGAGCCGTGTGTCTGCCAGGCAAGCTCTTTGTGTAGGACAGACGATTTAACCCACCAGTCCTCATCGACAGAGCAGCATGTCTCACATCACGTAGCTATCCTCTGTAAGCGCCGTCTAGCAGAGGGCCACCAACTTACAGAAGAAAAATAGCAACTCTGACACATTTATTTCTAAATCTAAACGGTGTACCGTAAACAGTGCTTATCGTCTTGTCTTCATGTGCATACTCTCTTTTCCAGCTCCTTTTCGCAGTGTGATAAGTTTCACTGCTCCCCGCTGCGCCTAGCGATTTAGCATCACAGCTAGCCGCCTGCAGGGAAGCATGCCTTTCAAATGCATTCCCTGCAATGTCCTGTCGACAGCATTTGCCAACGATGAAACTGTTAATTATTTCACAGACTGTGGGATGCGGTGAGCTTATTTAGCGGAGCATATGGAAGAGACTGTCATGTTGTTGTACTATTTTTACATCTTGTCCACATTTCACAGCAGTTTGTAACTCTCAAACTCGCTCTTTGTCATTTCCTCTCATCTCAAACACTTTACCTCACCCCTCTCAATATGCTAATTCAGTTGTACTCACCCAGGACCTCTGGTAAATTGCCCAATGAAGACGGGACCATCTGATGTGCTGCCGTTCACTCGAGCAGTTACAGCTTGAACTCAATTTTCGTTGTTAGCTAAGTGTGAGTGCAGTTCAGAAGATGTCAGGGAAAGTGTTGATTCACGCCTCATTCAGCATGCAAATGTATGTATGAAACCTGAGCTGTGATTGGCACCATATTCCAAATGACCCCCCTCTTCATCCTAGGATTTATTGTTTGTCTCTTTGAATCAGTCTGCGGTGATGAAAAGGCACTACTCAACAAGGGTGCATAAACCCAAGATGTTTATCTGGTGGCTGAATGGAGTTTACTCTGTTGTGAAAGTTACACGTGTCACACACATGCTAACATTTGTCAAATGTCTTAATAAAAGTGTAAATAAACTGATAGTGAAGTACAACTTTATGGTAGGTATTACACTTTAAAAAAAAAACAGTTTCTGTTTAGTATTCTCACCGTTTGTCTAGTACTGGAATCCAGAAGTAGACCAGGACAAGGTAAGTAGGAATAATAAGGTGAATATTTATTTGGAATATCAATGCAACAACGGGTAAGTCCAGATGGTAGGCAGTGGGTGGAATTGGAAGGTTGGAGGATTAGTGCAGTTCCGGGATTATAACTGAAGTAGTCGGCCAGGCAGGTTTGAGTTTCAATCCAGTTGATACAGCAGACAGAGGAACAGGAGTGAGATAGGCGGGAGGCAAACCGAGACAAGCTAGCAACAGACTTTTAAAACTAGAGGCTAGAGACGAGAGCTACACATACTGGTAATGCTAATTTTTGACAGGGAATGGATGTCTGGTCACGGCTTATATGGTCCCGGCTAGTCTCTTAACGGCAACACACTGCTGCCACATGATGTGAGTTGAAACACGTGGACAGACAGGGTGGCATGGACACGGACTATTTTACTGTAGGTTGGTCAGGATACACAACCGTGTGGTGGCTGCACATTCAGCAAGGTTGTCCAGTGGTTGGCACTGCGGCCTCACAGCAAGAAAGTAACAGGTTTGGGCCCTGGTTGTCTCGGGCCTTTCCCTGTGTGTGCGTGGGTTTTCTCCGGGTACTTTCCACAGGTTTTCTTATCCACTAAATACATGTTTGCCCCCCCTCTCTACCAAGCTAATGTGTGACGAGCGTACATCTGCCGTGCATCACCCAGGTGGGAGCTACACCTGGGTGGTGTTTGAGAGTAGAACCGCTATATATATGTAATGATTTATTAATATTTTTAGTGGGAAATAGGACAGCAGCAAATGTATCCCTTTTGTGGTTTCTAGAATTGGCATTATAAACTATAAATGTGCAACTGGAAATACATTTTTAAAGTAATGCTGCCAGAATTACCTTTTTATTAATCAAAATTCTTGGAAACCTTTTTAATAGACCTATATACCCCAGTGCAAAATAAATAAAATAATCCAATGTTTTTCAAAGTGAGCTCTGTGTTGCTGGCAGAATGCCAGGACCTGAGCAATGAAGCTATGTGGCGTGTTTTGTATAAATGGGAGATGGCAGCATTTTGTTAGCGTGTTCCATGGATCACATCAGAGTCACTGTTATGCTGGCTCGTTATGTCAACTGAATTGCTCCACTGTCATCCTTCTTACGGGTGTGTAAATAGCTTCACTGACACACCGTCACCTCTCAGATGTCAGCTTGTCACCCCCATCGACTGTCCACTCCATTTGTCTGCCTCTTTACTTCCTCTGGAAATGCCGGGGAGAGGATTTCAGAAGTTGTGGGTTTCACAAAGAGTCTGAGATTGTTATGGAGGCCAGTGTGAACCTCCCCAGTGTCCTCCATGTTTTCTGTAACAACAATGCTCTTTTGGTTCAATTAGGAGCATTAGATGGAAATGGACTATGCTGCACAGTAAACACCCACACATTGCATGTATTCTGGAGGTCACCAATCGTGTATTTTGAAATAGTATTGGGGATGTGAGCCAAGGTTTGCAAAAACAAGATGTACCCAGCCTGCATATATTGATGGTCATAAGAAATACCTCCAACACTTAACAACAAAACATTTCTGTTCATGCACTGAATGAAAAAGCACACAAACAACTCTATACATTGTGTAAATCAGTTTTAGACGCTAATAATTAGAAGCCACTGGCAATATACATTTTGCTCACTTGCAATGATTTGAATGTGGTGCCTGGCTTCACTTCTATTTTTTCTTGACCATTTAGGGTGTTTACATATTAGGCAAGGCAAGGCAGCTTTATTTGTATACCACAGTTATATAAGTAAGTATTATTATAAATAATTATTAACAGTTAAAAGTAAAAACATTAAGACAGATAAAACACTAATCCTAACCCACTTGAGACTACTTTCACACTAATTACTCAATTTTAGTGCTACCTTTAGTGTCACTATTAGATTTGATTGATTCCTACGCTGAACGAGTACTATGGCATCATTGTCCAGGTGACTTTTGTTTATGTAGTCACTAGACTGTAGTAAAGCTCGCTGCAGACAACTCTATTAACACTCAAACATATTTTACACACTAACACCTATGTCACCAGTGTTAACCAGGAGTAGATGCACAGACAAGACAAGTGAAGCCAAAACATCTGCCCCCTGGTGGCTGGCTGCAGTATAGGTCAAACATCTGGTCCTCTCCATGTTAGCGGATGGGACTAAAATATTAATAGTACACGTCAAAAATGTTCTTGCCAAAGATGGTTTCTGTTATAACATTCTGTCAAACATAGTGGTGAAACGACATGATTGACAGCTGGGATTGCCTTACATGATTGGTCATGTGGGTGTATGGGCCCGATCACTAGTAGCAGACTCTGGCCCCAAAATCACTAGATGGCAGCGCACATATCCAGGATATTTTGGCTTTACTTTTTACAGTGCAGGGAGATCGTTTAAACAGTTGTTGGTGTGAACACCCTACGGAACTAATGCACAGAATAATGTGCCGAGCAGGTTTTCTGTTCTAACTCTGCTTGCTTTCAGTATGTAATAATGGACACACTCACACAGCTGAACTGCTAGTAAGGTTAGAGAATCTCTGATAACAACAGTCTGTGTTGTTGAGTGGAAAAAGGTTGAGACTTGTCATTATTATGTTTTAGATTAGCAGAAGATGTCTCATCAAGAGAGACAGGAGGCTACAAAGAGGGAGAGCCTGTGGATGAGCCAGCTAACCTTCAGCAGAAATCATTTGTCATTACTTCAGATCTACTTCAGCTCAGGAGCTTGGACTTGGCCCATCCTTTGGCCTGCTGCCCATGAAGGACATTTTATTTTCATTTTATCATTGTTGTTTGTACTCGTCTTTTAATTTAGTTTCAAATCTTTGGATTGAAGACTGAGGATTGTGTCTGTGGCGGCTCTGATGCTCAGTGTCCCTGTCCCTGTCTACTACTGACTGTGTTTAGCTCAGTTTCCCTGTCTGTCTCTCTACATGTCTGTCTACTACTGACTATGTTTAGCTCAGTGTCCCTGTCTCTCTCTCTACCTGTCTGTCTACTACTAACTGGGGGGGTTGTATGTATGCAATGGAATTTTTATCAGCTGCCATTTTTGCTGCCAAAATTTATTTGATCTTTTTTGGAGAGAACATACCAAGTTCTGCTCTCCATGCATTGTTTGTGGTGTTAGGGCGAACTTTTACTCTCTCTTTCTCTCTCTCTGTGTCTCTGTCTCCCTTGACCTCCCTCTTTCTCTGTGTTTCTGTCTCCCACTACCTCTCTCTTTCTCTGTCTCCCCCACTCCCAATGGGTGTGTCACTCTGTCTGTCTGCCCGTCCTTTGGTCTCTCTCACTCTCTCTGTGTGCCTGAATGTGTGTCTCGCTGTAGAGACAGCAGAGAAGTCAAGACAGCCCAAATCAGAATAAACCTGGGTGTTATGAAAATTGTCATATTTTTGTAAATTATCCGGCTAAACTGTAGCCTTCCTGTATGTCATTACCTGCCTGACTTTGCACCGGATCGCAGCCAGTGTGGCCAGACAATAAGACAAAACAAAAATTGCTCCACTTTGTGGTTATCTTTGTGACGGCGCTTCCGCGGTGTGTTTCCAGCCTAATATTTATCACAGTGCTCTTTGATGGTGCAACATGACATGCATTTAATATCTGTGTGTTTGACCGTGTGCTGCTGCAGTCTTTATGTTAATATGCTATTTATCAAGTCATATTCGACCAGTGTTGGATGTTTTACAGAAATGTTAACAGTTTTGTACTTGTAACTTGGGCACTTATGCAGACATAAGGCCAACATCTAAAATTGGTATTACATTTATGTATCAAGGAATATGTCTGAAAGGGGCATTAGTTTGCTAAACTTTTCCCTAGAGGTGACGAATCAGAAAAAACTCACATAAATTGTTTAAGGAAAGGCCATGTGGGTTAGCCTAGAAATCTAGACGCACCCTAGCAGCAGCGTTTAATTCGCTGCTAGGGTCAGTCTAGCAACTCTCCGTTGGCTTGCGAGCTGGAAAAAGCAAATTCTGGTCAGACCAATCACATCGTGTATAGAGTTGGTGGGCGGCGCTTAACGTAAAGACGCCAGAGTTGCGAGGGTTCCGCGTGAGTTTCCTGCTAGTTGAAAACAAAGAAGATAGCTGTTCCTGCTAGTAAACAGTGGTCTTTCCAATTAAGTCATTCTTACATTAATTCAAAAGTTGAATCTATCAACCAGCTTTGCTCTGCTTGGTTGTAGCGCTATCCTATTGCAGACGTCATTTGAAAGACAACCATTTATCCCGCCCCTCAGATTGAGCCATGCCAATGGTGAGATCCCAGACACAACATCTTGATGTGGGTCTGGGTTATTAGGCTACATGTCCGTGGTTTTGGGAGAAATAACCAAGGACCTATTTTGCTGTCTAGGTACGAGTATTGGTTGGTATAAAGATTTTTGATTTGAAATTAACAACTCCATTTTTAGGGGAGACAGGTGCTCACTAATCCCACTAACAGATAAAAACTTAAAAAATAAGTGTCTTCAGTGTAAAGCAGGAATAATACTCAGCAACCCCTTCAGAATCTTCCCTAAGATAGGCTATATTTCTTTACCCGCTCCCTCCACTACTCTATTTCTCATGAGAGTGCTCATTTTCCCACCCCTTCATTTGAAGGATTGTGAACTTGAAAGGCACCCATGTATGTCAGTGTCCGGTGGGGACTGTCACAGTTGCGTAGGAGCATGGATGATGGCATGATACAAGCCGCCAGTTAGGCTGTTTTTAATTTCTTTGGGGAATCTGGATGGAGCCGTGCTCAAGCAGGGGGATATTTTAAACATGTCTTCTCCCCCATTTAATAACGTGTCTCTGTAGTGCAAATGACTTTGGTTGTGTGATGAGGGGAGCTGGGAGGAAAGGCGCTGAAAATGGCTTCCATCTGTGGTCCCTGCTGAGAGTGGAAGTGGAATAGTAAACAGTGGGACAGTTTGAGGATGGCCGGGGGATGGTATAGAGGACAGTGTGAATGTCCCCAGCTGATCAGTTTCCTCAGTGTACTACAACCAGCAATGCTCCTGTGGTTCAATTAGGAGAATTCAATGGAAATGAGCCCTGCAGCACAACAAACACTTAGCACATGGCAACTTAGTGCAGGTCTAAGACAGTGGTGGGGGTCAGAAGTACAGGTAATGCAAACTATTTGAGTCATTGAAAACAACATTTTACTTACTGAAGTTCAATCAAAGTTTAATGATGGAGATGGTTATTATCTGTTACCTTTGTTTTTGTTACATCCTCTGACTCCATACTATACATATATAGTATAGTCCATAAATACTTAAAACTAAGCAATACACCAATGAGTGAAAAAACATAAGTAATAACAGTTTAGAGTCTCCAAGTGTACCTTCATTTAGTGTGAAGGATGATGATGATGATCACTCCAAAGAACTGTTCAGTTGAGTTGAGATCTGGTGACTGTGAAGGCCATAGCATATGGTTAACTACTATTTTCTGAGATCCCATTTCCTACATGGATTGTTTCATGATTCTCCACTAATTTGGTCCGGGCTCTCCTCTAATTTTCTCACATGCCTGTAGTTCGCATTTAGATCAAATGTTTTATTACGGATCCTTCAAAGTTTACAAGGACATTTTGTCTCCCATCCAAGAGACCTCTTCAATTGTGACTGAACAGTAGTGGAACCCAGCTATTTTTACCTCTCTGGAGTTGTCAAGATGAACGATACCCCTTTGTGCATAAGGGCTTGTGGTTGCTCTGATGACAGTCGTTAGGGTCATCCCTTCGGTGAAGGGCCAACACTTCATGCCACCCCTTAGCAGTCTACTTATGGTGTTTTTCCATTAATGGTACCTGCTCGACTCGATCACGGGGCCTCGTCCTCCTTTTTCCATTGCAGATTAGTACCGCCTCATGCGTGAGGCAAGCGTGGCGGATAACAATTGAAGTAGTCCGTTTCATTTACCCAACCTCTGACCTCTGAAATCTCAGAGGTGGTTTCAGAACAGCATTGCATTTGCAAAGTTGCTGTTTTTTAGGTGTTTTTTTAGGCGTTTCTTGCCTTTGTAAGATTATCAGGCTAGCTACATTTACGTAGTTATTGTTATCATTTTTAGAGTTTTATATATTTATTCAAGGGTGCATTGTTTCAATTTGAGACCATTTCTCTCAGATATTACGTTCAGATTTTGTAATAAATATCCTCCTAACCTTGCTCTCACACTCAAACAGTCACTGCCCGTGCTTGGATTTTCTATGCTTGTGCTCAAATGTTCTCCTCAGACGCAGGCGGCTTCTGCGTGCCCGCAAATCTTCTGCTCTCGGATTTCTCCTGCGATCTCGGATTGTTTGCGTTACAAACCTAGCTACCAAAATTCCCCAGCCAATAGAATGCCAGCTGTAGCGTTGACCAATAAAATGATCCCTGCACCGTTGAGGGTGCATTTTGCTTTATGGTAGAATGTCTGTGGCGGGCGGCTGCTCTGTAAATTAGTTTATTTAACCCCATCCCCGCCGTCCATTACTTTATGTCAAGAATGTGCACAGAATGGTCAACACACTTTCACCTGCACTCATCAGGAAACGGGAGAAAGTTGTGAAGTGGATCGTATGACGTTATGTCCACAACTACAAGGGGGAGTAAGCTGAGTAACATATTATAATAATAATGTAATAATAAATATTTTATTAATCCTGCAAGAGGGAAATTTGAATTTACTCTGTTATTACAAACATTACACACAGGCTTGAATTACACACACATAATCAGTACCTATACATGTCCTAAATGGAGAGATGTCAGAGTGGTGGGGGGGGGCGGCCCATAGAAAGGCGCCCCGTGCAGTTGGGGGCTTGGTGCCTTGCTCAGAATCACCTTGGCAGTGCCCAGGAGGTGAACTGGCACCTCTCCAGCTACCAGTCCACCACCATACTTTCCCAACCCAACTTCCTACGGACTGAGCTACTGCCACCCAAAACTTAACTTAAGCCCCTAGCACATTGCGCTAGCTCATGGCTTAGCTTCATGTCCATAAACAGTTATGTATGCAGTGGTGGCTTTCTCTGCTGATCCTGTCAAAATCAAAAATATATTTTTTCATAATTAAATTAACATGTGTCTAAAAATCTATTAATATGTCAGTATTTTACGATTATGATTCCAGAAAGATAATGGTAGCTGGATTTCCCATGTCATCTAAACGCATCACAGCTCGGTGGACCAGCACTAGTAGCATTGCTAGCCTTTCGTTGAAGCTACCATTTACTATTTGTTTATAACTTTGACTGACGTGTGTCAACAGCCAATCAAATTGCGTAATGACAGAACGCCCTGTGTTGTGGTGACGCTTGCCCCCGCTGATGTAATCAAGGAATTTTGAACCTTTTAGCGGGTTGTGAGTGAAGCAGGAGTGAACTAAGCCGCTGCCTTCACACCTCCCAACAATCCTGTTTCCGATCTCCTTCATATGCCTTATTCAAGGCGATCGTTTGGAGAAAAGAAAGAATAATATAATAATAAATAATAATTTTAAGAGGAAGACCAACACCTAAGCTGGATGGGCTGACCAAGGGTTAAGTGAATTCATCATTTTTAGAGTAATGTTATATGAAGGAATGAAGACTAAATTCTGATGAACAACATACAACAGTGATGGAAAAACTGACACAAAAAATCTAGTTTCTTGTGTTCTTTTAGTTATATTAGGTATTAGGTTATTATATTTTATTATTATATATTAGGTTTTAGTACTGGCTCTAACATGAAATTAACCAAATCCCGGGAACGTGGTTAACCAAACAAGGAAAAAATACAAAGTGGGGTCATATGAGTGGGGACACATACTGTCCTTCATATGTCATTCAATCTAGCTAAACAAGAAAGAAAATATATTTGTTTATGGAAATCAAGCTAGGCCATGTGCTAGGTACTTAAGTCATGTTACTCATCTTACCCTCGTAGTTTGTGGATCATTCCAATCATTCCAATCACACATTATTGCAAAATTCAAGCTGACTTATCACTGTTCATTTGAAAAGCGTTTTTTGTAAAAGATTTTAGTCTTACAGTATACACAGAAAACAGAGACTGCTTTGACAACAGCCTAAATTAGTGGTTAATAATTAGTATAGTATGCATTGGGACAAAGTTTACATGTCTAAAGACAACCACGTAGTTTCTTAAAGAAACATTAATTTGAATAGAAATAAATGCATAATGTTGTAATATTAAAAACTAGAGAGAGCCAGAGCCCTGACTCCAGTGTAGCAGTCCACACACCTGCCTGAGTGAGACAGACTCTTCTAATGGCCTGACTTCTGACACACTTGCGGAGCACAGCGTTTTTCCAACTCTATAATTTGGTCACGGGTCCACCAGTGTCATTAGCCTACTAGCCCGACAAATGGGATGTTTTTACTCAGCAGGAACAAATCTAGATCAAAAGTCTTGACTGACCAAAAAATAGAGAAGACAGAAATGCCAGTGGCATGATCCAGTCATGTGAAAATGGCAGGTGCTTGATGACAGGCTTTTGAGGTTTGAAAGGACAGCTTTTGGTTTTCTTGTGAATGTGGTAATATGTGTAATTGAAGATGATTACCATTGCAGTGGATGGGAGTTGCAGATTGTGTTTCTTTCCAGAAGGCAGTAATGTGGAATGAGTGAGAGAAAGAAACAGACTATTGTTATACTTTTTTTAAATTCTTTAACAGAAAAGGACCTCTTGTGTAAATGGCTTTTTTTCACTCTAATAATAGCCCATTATTGTCTCTAAAAGGCTTATTTTGTGACACATGGGCACAGTTTGGAGGAGAGCTCAGAAGAAAAAAGTAAACCATTCATTCTGTAATAGTACTGTCTCTCTTAAAGAGGGTTTAAATGACGCTCAATTTAACATATTTAGAAAAGATTGGGGAATTTATATGGTAAAACTCCAGTAAAAGGTGTTCTGTCTGATTTTTTATAGCATCTTCGTGCACCCAGAGCACATTACTATATTTCAGAGTACTTCAACTATTTCTATACTTGTTTTCATTTTGATCTGACTTGTGATGGGCCAGGAAATCCTCATACAAAATGAAAAACTAGATCTTGGTGTGCTTCCAAAATGCTTTATGTCCTTGTTACAAAAATAACTCTGATTAGTGTTGAGGTCACATACTTCTTACACTCAGACATGCACCCAACCTACCTTCACACATCTCTTCTGCCTTTGCTACTGTCTCAGGTATGCAGAACTGATGACCAGCTCTTTTAGTTTTTAACAGCATTCTCACAATCCTCTTCAGCAGATGGAATTTGCTTAGTTTGCATCAAACAACCCAAATATTTTGTACTGGTGTTGTCAGACTGCTAATGTTTTAAATCACATACTACGTCACATGACAACCCTAAACCACCACCTTCACAACGGAGCCACGCCATCCACTAAGGAAGGCCAAAAGATGTGCTTTGGGAAAACGAAACAAGTGGACCTTGTGTTAATCATATTCTTCACCTCATATACATCTATATAGTATGTAAAGTTTAACTGACAGTGGAATGCTTAGTTCACAGTTTGATTGATGCTCAAAGGTATTGTATCTTGACTCGTTAGTATAAAATAGTAAACTGTGCTAGTTGAGGATGGAAAACGCTCCTGTGTGTCGTACTTCCTGCCACAGCTAGGTGCGTTAATTTATGAAATGCGCTTATCGGTATTATAGGAGGGTAAGAAAAAAGGACCTACAGTGTATGGTTGTATGGTTTGGAGGGTTAACTGGGTTGGTTTGTCTTTTACTGCCTGCAAACACAGTATACCATAGAAACTGTTTGACATTTTCCACTGCATGTATTACATAATTTCTTATTAGTGCAAAATTGTTTAGTTTTTTTTTAAATATCTAGTTATCCCATGATGATTATTTTGTGTAAATTTCAAAAACCAGGTGGTCAAGTGCCTTTGGCGTTTATTACCAATTCAAAAAGTTGTCTTTAGCGTCATATGTAGACGTGCTTGGTTGTGACTTCTGGTGTCACTTTTTGATGCTTTGGCTCTAGATGTACGTTTAAGTGGCAGGCGACACAAAAAAGGGACTGTCAGGTTTAGGAAAAAGTCAGTTGGCGGTGAGAACTGGTTGGAATATATTCAGTATTAAATGGAGATGCAGCAGAAGTAGAAAGTCAGTACCAGTAAAATCCCCAGTTTATGCTGTATTATCTTTTCTTTCTACATTTTAGTCTTGTGTGTGGTTAATTACATTCATAAAGTTCGTCATCAGTCCTTGACCTCAACAAAAAGGACAACCAGAAATGTTGCAGCTAACTGAAATTCTAAGTCTAGTCTTCAAAAACAGGGTTAGAAATAATACTTTAAAAAAAAGTTTCTCTTTGATAGAAGTTTGTTCCGACATCAAACAGCATGTTACACAAATATAATTATCATGCAATGATCTCAAATATAAAACATTGATTGATATTATGATGTGTAGTAACTACTGTATCATCTGTTTAACTAAGATTGTGCGAGAAGCGAGAGGTTTTTTGGTAGCAGATAATACCTGCACTCCTCGGAAGAGAGGTGGAAGGTCAGGCTATGTTATAATTAGCATCCAGAAATCCAGCCAGCTTTGGAAACATGTACCCAAAGCGTAATTCAGTCTGCACACCTGCACTGTCATCACTCCAGTGCCAGCACCCCACCATTCAATCAGCATCAGGCCTGTGGGGCCAACCAGCAGCCTGCTGGCCTGGCACACACCCCGAGCTTCAGCGCCGAGCGTGTTCACCCGGGCACAAAGTGCCGCAAATTAGCTGCCGTCCTCGCTGGCGTTTTGGTGGCGAGCCACAACGGGGTCAGATTTAATGTAAGAAGGAGGCCACTTTCAGCCATCACAGCACAGCAAAGCATTCACCCTGATCCTAAACAGCTGAAGCCAAGGCTGAGTTCAATAATGGTCTCTGTTGTGTTATAGCTTAAGAGCTCGTTGGCATGTCTGTAAAGCCCACCATCTCACCACTCACATAACTGGTGTGACTAATCCGACACATTAATTTGCACTAATGTGACTCGAAAAAACTAAAAGCATGATAACTGCTATTGATTGTCTCTGCACATACTCATAGAAATTACACAGTTGTCATTGTTAGGAAACAATTGTTTTGAGGTTTGTATCCTGTCATGTTCTGGCTTGACCTCTGTGAATTGATTCTGAAAGCAATTACGAGATCTTGGACAATACATGAAGACATGAAGCAGGGTTCAGTTCAGAATGTTCTAATAAAGGTGTAATGAAACATAATGATATATATATATATATATATATTCCCACATTTTTAAACAATTGCTCCATTCATTCAGATGATGTGAGAGTAGATTTATAAGGTGGAGCCACCAGAGGAAGGGAGGATAGGTTCAAGGTTGGTTCACACAGATACATCTTTAGGAAGGAAAAGAGTGGGACAATTTATGATACAAATTTATGATACCAATTAAAACACATGAGAGGCTTTGTTAAGGCTTTTTTTTCAGTATGGAATGTAACATTCTTCTTATGAAAAAAAGTACTGGTCATTACTCTCTCCGTTCTCAGGCTGTTGACTTGTTTTCTGTCCCACGTGTCAGTACTGAGCTGGGTAAAAAGGCCTTTGCTTACTCTGCTCCTTTTACATGGAATTTGCTGCAGATGAACTTGAAACTTAGTAAATTGGTTCCTTTGAGTATTTTTAAGCTGAAAATGAGAAGCTTTGAGTTGGACTCCCTCACATGTCAATGTTTTGATTGAGATTTTATTGTAAGTGCATATTTGGTTTTCATGTGTGTGTCTTTGTACGTATGTAATGATGTGATGTAATTTTGATGCCTAACTTGGCCAGGTCTCCCTTGCAAAAGAGATTTTTAATGCTTCTGATTAGATTTTTGCCACACAATGTAGTGCGGGACAAAACTAAACAGAGTCATCTCAACCAATTATTTCCTGAGTGGGATTCAAACCAGGTCTGCACAGGTACGTTCTTCCTCCATGAAATAGTTTGGGGCCAAGTTACCCTTGCTTTAAGCACTGGAGGTAAGAACTGCCTGACTTGTGTGATCCTCCTCGGGTTCTCACAAGAGAACATCATTTGTTTTGTTCAAATCCACTAAAACAAGGTTTACATTTTTTCTACACAGACCTCATGTGGACGTCCGACGATGAGGAGCAAACGTGATGATTGTTATAGAGACAGGGATAGGATGGAAGGAAGTCAGGTAGGATAGATAGTCAACAGAATGTGACATAGTAGACTGCTGTTAACCATGGCTGTCATCTTTCTATAACCTAAACCAAAACTATTGTCTTTTCCTTGTTAACTCTACTGGCCATAATTTCTCGAGGTCTCACCTGAATACCTCTTCCCTTCTGAAAGAAGTCTGAAAGTGCAAGCTTTTCCTCTCTGGAATATAGATATTTAACCTGTTAAAGGTCTGTCCTCAAAGGGTCCTGATGTGTGAATGACCCACGTTTTAACCTCACAGCGGTGGCAGATCACAACCCAGTCTCACGGCAGTTCATGAAGTGGTCACGTTATTTAATCTATTGATTCGTGTACACAGACACTTTTATGGATTTTTCTTCTTTTTTTCTAATGTGTTTGTGATAATAGCACAATTACGTGCAAGTAAGAAAAGCCAAGAATTCACGCAGGGAGGTTGGTCTGACTTTACCCCAGAGACCAGGGATTGTCTACGCGTGTGGTAATTCATTTCCCTGATGTTCTTTCCCTAAACCCAACCGTCCTATTGTTGTTGCGCATCCCCCAGAGACCGGGGCCGTCTTCCTCGTGTCGAAATTAAGAACGATTACAAGCAAAAACTGGGACATAAGAACGTGTCCCCAACATGTTTTTCTAACCTTAATGTTGTACTTATTTTAATTAAATTAAAAGCCCTTAAGCCCTGATTTGAACCTATGCCGCATGGAGCTGCACATCTAACCTTGTTGATATATAAAGATAGATAAAGATAAAAAAAGAAACAACGGTCTTTTCTCAGACTGTGGGTGTCTCCTCACACACCATGGACAGAGATTTATGTTGAAGAAATTGCCATGAAGTAAGCATGCATTTCAATTACTGAACGTTTTACTACTGAGGCTTTTACAGCTGTTTTTCATGCACAGATGGCATTCTGCCCCAAACACATGTAGTGTATTTATCACGAGCACCTGGCTGGAGGGGAAGGGTGCATGACATTGGTACAAGTGTGTACTAGGTGCATCTCTCCCATCACTGCATACGCACTAGCGGGAGGATCACACAAATAATAGGTGAGGGGTGTCACATGCCCATATTCAGTTAAATCTTATTTATAGAGTCAATCATAACATGAGATAGAGTAGGTCTAGACCCCACTCTAATCCCCCCCCATGTACATCAAAGACGGCAAAAGTACTCACTTGCCGTACTCAAGTAGAAGTACAGATATTTGTGTTAAAAAATACTGATTTATCTTCTTTACTCAAGTAAAAGGAACAAAGTACAGGCTTGGAAATGTACTGGAAAAGTAAAAGTAGCCTTGCGAATTACAACCATTTTCTAGAGTGTAAGCCAAGAAACTTCAGTGGACATGGAAATAAAGACTCTTTATATGCCATTGGCTACATTTTAAATGCATGTCTGCCACTAGGCCTAAAACATCCCATGTATGATAATTGTGACAGAGACTGGGACTCCAGGTTAATAAGATTCTGACTGAGCAGCAAGATATGAATTCAGGTGTGAATCTGTGAGAATTCACAGATCCAGTTTCTCTTTTTTTAATCTCCCCCTTAACATTTAAACAAATCTTCATGTATGTGTGTGCCCAAATATGGCTTCTGGAAACAAAATAAATGATGAAATATGAATTTATAAACAGAATTAGTTAAAGCTGATTCTGGTTTCCAACTTGGCCCCAGGTGTGTCTGTTAAAACACGGACGGAGACAACTTCTCTCTTTTGATGCTTTATTACAATCAAGCATCAGTACAAATGTATATGCTAGCAAATAATAACAATAAACCCACTATTAAATACATCATCTTAATGCCAGGTGCAACCTAGCTAACAGAGGAAGAACAGAAGCAACAAAATCACAAGCTAACTTACTTTAAATTTGCAAGAACTACAGACCATTACAAAAACAGGCTTAAAAGAACTGACAACATCCGTTATATGACTTACAGTTCTCAAGGACTCACACACACAATCTCAACTGATTATCATCCCGACAGCTAGTCTCTTTTTCTTTTCAATTACTTTTTTTTCTGCGTGTCTGCATTGTTTTCCAACACGCACTCACAATCACTCCTAGAAGAAGACCTCTTGTACAAAACTAAAGTAACAAGCCAGTTTTGTAAAATATAAGGATATATTTGTGTTAAAATGTAAGGAGTAAAAGTAGAAAAAATCGCTACAAAAGTAATTAGTAAAGTAAAAAATATCAGAAAAATCAACTTAAGTAGATTTATTTATTTGTACTTCCTTACTTCCCAACTGTGATGTACATACAGGATATCTTGTGCACTGCAAGAATTTTGGTCTTTGTAATTGTTCCTCCTGTTCATACTTATCACCATCACCTCAGCATCCACAGTTCTAGTGCTGGGCTAAAATACATTCTTAGACTCCGGAGAATTTTGGGCTTGAGCATTGGCTGTCTTTCAAAGTTATGAAACTCCTTAATTTTGAAATGTCTAAATATTAATTGTTTGGCATTTTACCTTATTTGGACAATAGAACATGGGGAGAAAGGATGATTTGACTTGCAACAAAGGTCTGACTTGTCCAATGGGGTATTTCTGTGTGTATGTGCCTTAACTACAGTTTTAGGCTACCAGGGAACCCTTGCACAGTGTCTCCTATCTGCATTGAATTGGAGGAATAATGACCCAACAATGACATTTTGAGATGAAAACAATAGTCCAAAAATACCCACTTGATTTGTCTAACTCTGAAGGCCTCATTTTAGCTTTAGTGGAATTCTAGAATGTATTTTTGCACGTAACAGTTTTTTAATGAATGTGAAATTAATCCGAATCTAAATTAAAACATTAACCATATTTTCTCAACTAATTAACCTCTATGTTTGAAAGATTACTAATGTGCAGAGAAATTTACCTTTTCTTATTATTACACACTATATATTATTTCCATGGACTTGAATAGTCTTTTTCTTGTGACCATGATGGAATTATTATGGCTCTTTTTTTCCTTCCTATACGCTATTTGAATCATATAGTGACAAAATATAAATATTACAAATATTTATTTTTATCCATTAACCCTCCATCAGCAAGACTGAGAATGGATGCCATAGGAAGAGACAGAGATATAATGACTCAGCAGTCTTGGTTCCCAGCTGTATGAACTTCTGACCCACCTAGCGTGGCCACAACCTTTTTCCCTTCTTATTGAAACGCTGTCAGCAATAAAAGGAAAGAAAATAAGGATGGAGAATAAGGAACTCATTTCAAAGTGATGCTGTGTCCACACTAATGCCAAGAAAAAGACCTCTTTTTTAGCCTTCCATCTACTGTACTGCAGTGTCTCCAACCATAAAGAAACAGAATCTGAAAAAGCTCCCCACAATAAATGAATTAGAAAATGTCAGTCTCACTGTGTCATTCTGACTTTTGTAAAACTGAGCAACATTAGGAAGCCAACTTTCTGTCACTTCTAATTCCCTCTGTAATGGCGCACTTTGCCTATCAATTTAGCTCATGAGTAGGTCCAGGTGTTATAGATATACTGAATAACATCTTGTCTGAAAACTACAAAATTATCAAAAGGAAATTGGGGATGGGTCTCCATACAGATCCAGACCTTCTTGCTTGCCCTGGTAGAATACATGATCCTCGGTCAAAGTGAATCTTATTGGTGCAGTTGTCTGATAACCCAAACACTGATATGTATATGATACTATGATGTTTAAATGAAATTAATATTCTGGCTTTTGCACTTGTTTACATAGCTAATGAAAATTAATATTCCACTAATCTTCCAGTTTACATGCAGCCTTTCAAAATATGACATTTATCAAAGTTTTCCTCCAGTGGCAGAATTTTTTGACCGTGTGAAATAATCATCCCCCTCTATCAGTCCTTCAACCAGCTTTTTGAAAAAGGTGAATTAGCGATGTTTGAGCATATTAGAAAACCTGTTTAAACCCAAATCTTTCATAATGTTCAAAAGCAGTTTGTTTCTCCTTCCACCCGGAAAGGTGGGCTTTTCTTTTGGGTATGCATCTCCCATGTTGGAAAATGCTATTTACAGAAAAAGGCCTTATTCAGAATATCCAAAAAGAAGATGCTGTTTACATGACCTAAAATTCCAAATTATGGTGGAAAGCGTCATATTCAGAATAACAGTGGAATATTAGTGTGCATGAAAACATACATAATGACAGCACCTGAATTGTGCGATCAGAGTACGAGGAAGAACTGATCCTCAGCCTACATGTTTGTCATAAACAGCACAAAGTTATTAAAGTAGTGTCATCCATGCTGTGGAAAGCAGCTGGTGGGGTTCTATCCTGCTACCAAAGGGTGGGCGAGGGATATGGACATAGACCGGCTGTGGCTCTGGTGCCTGCCAATCGGAAGGTTGGTGGTTCGAACCCTCGCCCTGCCGTTTCATGTCAAAGCGTCATTGGGCAAGACATTAAACCCCAAGTTGCCCCTGATGCTGTGTCACATGTGTGTGAGTGTTTATCTGATGAGCAGCCTCAGCCACAGTGTATGAATGTGTGTGAATGGTTCCTGTACTATGTAAAAGCACTTTGAGTAGTTGTTAAGACTAGAAAAGCGCTATAAAAGAACACTTTATTCATATAGACAGACTGAGAAACACAGCATTAAACAAGGGGACAGTATGACATTCTGAACCGGTGAATTTACATTAGACATATTCATAATGCATGTTTTAATTTTACAGAACGGGGGACAGGGTTTAAAAGAGGGTGAAAGAGAAAGCACACAACAGACGGAACTAAAACGTACATAACCAGAGTCAAACAAAATTTAAAAAAAGTGTGAAATGTCTAGCGATGCACCAAATTTCCAGGTGGGTAACAATAGCCGATACTTATCCGTTTGTTGCGGCTGTTACTAATACGGTAACTGATAATAATAATCTTACCATTGCAAAACATGAAGAGGGAAAGAAATGTATATTTTTAGATTGACAAGTTTATTTTTACGCCAAGATTTAAATAGCCTTAACTATCACTAGAATAAAGAGCACATTAGTTATAGATTTTTTTTTTTTGAAGAATTTATGCTGAGCTATATTTCAATCAGGAGAGACATGTTTGCAGAAATGCAAAAAAGTGTTATTGAACAGCGCAATAAAAAGTGCAAAGGGGGGGGGGGTATTTAAAGCAGGGTTGTGACTCTGTGATTGGTCCTAGCAATTTGAGTACAATTCTGATTGGTTAAGCAGGAAAGTGAGCGCCGCCAACAGTTGATTCGAGTTAGGTGGAGCACTGGTTAAGAGATGTCTTCCTGAAAGAATTTACGCTGAGCTACATTAGGGTAGGGTGACCAGACGTCCCCGGTTTTGGTGACCTGTCCCCGGCCTGATCTGTCCCTGGAAATGTCCCCGGTTTTCACTGTGACTGACACAACCAAAATTGGAATGAAGGAAAGAAAACACTGACCAAACGTAGCTGATATTCGCACACCATACACCCGCAGGCTCGAGGCAGCCAGCGCTGCTCAGAGCTCAGAGAAGTTTTAGAAAGCCGTATTTCACGATGATAAAATCATTGATTATTTACGCGGAGTCTGGTGGGTTTAGCGAACCCAATTTCGCAGACTTTTATGTTTTAAAAAGGATCTTAATCTTTAACAGGAAGGTCAACCTCTTTTGAAATCCTTTACATAATGTTGTCAGACACTTAGAATATTAATCTAAGTCTGTCAGTAGCAAAACAAGCACTTTTATGAAAGTGAATACAAGCTGGACAATTATCCTATTAACTTACATTGTAGCTTGTTTCTCTGCTGCCGACTGCACCGATCTCGTTTATTACTGGGTCAATGGAAAATATGTCCTCAATAGATTTTATTGTATCCGATACTCAATGAGCTGTTGCAGAAACAAGCCTTAAGCAATAAAGCAAAGGCTGTCAGATAAATGTAGTTCAGTAAACATTACACCATTATGAAATACTGGGACTTTCTATCTTGAAATATGAAATATTAGGACTTTCTATCTTGAAATGTTAGAGTATGAAGTAGCAGCAGGGGTGCGTCTAGGGTCAGAACCTTTTGGGGGGGTCAGTCCTAGGTTTCAGGTCTAGGTCTAGTGTCCCCGTTTTAAGTTTTACAAAACCATAAACCTGACATGTTTTGGAGGTATATACGCTTCTGAGCTGAAAATGTCCCCGGATTTTGTCTGAGAAATCTGGTCACCTTACATTAGGGTCATATTATTGTTGGTTGTATTTATTGTATTTGTATAATGTTATACATGCAGTTTTTTGTGGCTGCATGCATGGCTAAAGTGCCCAAGAAAAATGTCCCACCTTGTGGGTCAATGAATATTGAATATGGGCGTTTATTCCGGCCATCTAATACAACCCATGGGTGCGGTTTCCCGCCTTATATATAAACCAGAGAATATCACAGTCGTGGTATTAAACATATTGTGAAAGGTGTGAAAAGGTTATGTTTAGGCACCAAAAGTACTTAGTTAAGTTTAGACAAAAGTTTGTGGTTGAGTTAAAATCAAAAGTTGCAGATGTGACTATTCTGTGTATGTCAAATACCGTCAAGATGCAAATCCATAGTTATCTAAAGCCCTTGGACTCCACTGTTTAGAAAGGTTGTAGGTCTTTTACAATAAACTGGCTGTCAGTTTATCAAGTACATTGTTCAATTCAATTCAATATTATTTATAGTATCAAATCAAAAGTTATCTCAAGACACTTTAAAGATAGAGTAGGTCTAGACAACACTAAAATTCACAAAGACCCAACAATTCTACTAATTCCCCCAAGACCAAGCCATGGTGACAGTGGCGAGGAAAAACTCCCTTTTAGGAAGAAACCTGGGACAGACCCAGGCTCTTGGTAGGTGGAGTCTGACAGGGCCGGTTGGGGGTGTGATGAAAAGTGGCAGAATTAGTCATTATACGAGCATTTCTATTTCTATGTCTCCTCCACTACATTTCAGGGGGACATATTAGAAGTATCATTCCACTACATTTATGTGGCAAAATTATTAACAGGGTTCTCCCACTCTTTCCATGACTTTTTTAGTACCCATAATAAAGTTGTCATGACGATTCACAACGTATAAACCAAACAGAGCTGCAGAGAATACTTTACTCCAAATTAATCCAAGTTAGTTATTGTACAAAAATTAACAGCAACCTTTATCAATCTCAAACAGACCCTTGTGTTAGTTAATTTACCGTTTAAGATTTCAAATTCAATAGATGATGACATATTACTGCTTTGTTTTTGCCCCTTTGCTGCTGTCTCTGCATCTGTTTGGTCCTGTGTGTCTTGTGTCCGTCTCTCTCAATGTGTTTGTGTGTGTTTGTATGTCTGTTTTTGTGTGTCTTGTTGGTGAGCTGTGAGCTCCTTTCTCTGCTGTTGGATATTTGTCAGGTCCCCCCCACGCCGTCTTTCTTCTCTGTGTATCTTTTTTCTTTTGAGACACATTCCATTGTCCTAGTGTATTATTTGGTAACTGTTTTGACTATAAAAAAAAAAATTACAAACAGTTGATCACAAAAACAAATGATAGATCACTGCTGTCAATTAAAATGTGGCATCTCCCATGAGTCACGCAGTAACAGCCGGCCTTTTGCAGCACCCTGTTTATCTCCCGGCTGACTTCACCCTCGACTGTTTAGCTGAGGAAGCTAAATATAAGAGCACAAAGGGTTATGTTGTTCTAAAATCTATGTTAGCCTATTGCACTTTACATTTGCATAACAATATCAAATGTTTTAGAGACAGCGCCTATACATACTGAAGCACTACTTAAGCTTGCGTGGGCGTGCAGGTTTACCTCTCTCTAAGCAGCTCGCGTGTTCCAGCCTTTATGAATATAACATGAATTGTGGATTATATAAACTCTACACACAAACGCTTATTATTTCCAGAAGAAAATGAGCCTTTGCAGTAACTGAGTAAAGTTTGTCTTTATTTTTTCAACTTAATGCACTCATCTTTTTAAGTTAACTTTTCTGCTCAACGCTCACTTTCAACAAAAAGGCTTAAAATGACAAAATGCAATGACTGTAGATAGTGAAGTACATGTTCAACCACAAAACAAGGTCTCATCAGAAAGGAACAAAGTAAAAAAGTGCCAGAAGAAGGTTCCCAGGGCTACCGTTTTGTGACAGCACAAAGCCTCGCCCAAGCATCGCCATGACAAGTAAACATTCTCGAGGACTTGAAATATTGCTACAACCATCTGTTTGGTTTTACCCCAGTCAGGAGGTAGAGGGAGAGGTACAAAGACATGTACAACATGCAAGCTCAAAGTCAGACTAGTAGTGTTTTTCTAAAAAATTAGTTTTTGATAATTCAATCTTTTAGTTAAGCATTTAAACTTTTATTTTGATAGTTAATAGTAAAGAGGAATTTCAGCAAAGGTCCTACCGCAGACCCGAACGGCGATATTGTGATTATACATTCTGCATGTGAAATGCCTTAGTCACTGAACCCAAGAAATGCAGAAATATATGTTCGGAATGAAATACGTTTTGTTTCTCTTGGGTTGTCAATTGTACATCCAATATCCAGAAGCTTTAACAATCCATCCTGGAACTACCTGTGTCTTTGTACAATAAATCCATAATCATGAATCCGTTAATTAGTTTATGTAATATTTGATATTGCTTCAAGCTAGCGTCACTCTCAGTGTTTAGTACGATAGCTAAGATGCAGGACTTTCCAAGGAGGTCTTCTGTGTGATGCTAGGCCTTTCCTGGACAGTGTTCAACATAAAAACAGGGTTGCCTAGCTCCTTCCAGGAACAGCCCGCTTCGTCAGATTGCAACAACCAAAACATCTATTTGAGTTTCTTTGCTTTGTGTCCTGAGGGCCCAAACACCTCCTGTTGTTCATTCATGTGCAACTAACAGCTTTTCCTTGGCCAATCACTGATGAAAATTACCACAAATTGACCTCTAATACACCACAAAAGCCAAGTTTGCCACATTAAGGCGACGATAAAGAAAGCCCAAAGAGTTGCTATTAAGATTGACACATGAGCTTGACGTTCATTTCTACAATGACATGCTTGAATAACTGTCATGATGGCAACATGGCATAAACACCAGATGTCTGAACAGATGAGGTTTTTCCCCAAGAAAGACAAGTGAGTGAAAATATGGGTGCATTTTGGAGTCAGAGTTGCCGCTGCCTTATTTTGTACCTTCTTTATCTCTAATGATCTCCACCAGGAGAGCAAAACCTCTTCAAAATGACTGACGTGTGAGCAGGAGGGATTTGATCAGAGCACCACGACAGCATGTGAGGTGCCAAAAATGCTGCTATCAATAAGCAGCGCAAAAAAACTGCTTACCCCCCGAGGAATTGAAATAAAATGCAAATGTTTCCTGACGGATACTGTCGGAATAAAGCGCAGTTGTGTGATGTTTGTCTGTGTTGATGTGAAATAAACTTACCTAAGACCATCTTGTCAATTTGACCTTGGCCTGTCAGATCTGAATACCTCCATGTAAACAAGTAACAGCTGCTGCTGTGGGTCTAAAGTCAATGAGAAGCGGAACACAAATATCTCTAGAGACTTTTCAAACTGAACACCTCATATATTTTGTGCTGTAGCTAGATAAACCAGGAAAAGTACACATTTAATACAAAGAGAGACAACGCCTTTACCATGGAGTACACAAAGTATATGTATTTTATTTATGTCAATTAATAATATGATGTAACCAAAACAGGCTTTGGACCGTCAGAATAAATCCATTCAGATTTATCCACAAATTAAGCCAATGGGATCGCTTGTTAGCTGCACATAGGAGAGTTACCCAGTTTGACTATAGATGCACGGTGGCTTCACGAGATTTGCCGTTTACTTTACTTTAGGCTAGTGCAGAATTGGCCGATTTTTTTTTTTTTACTATGGAACTAGCAGCTGTTTCTGCATCAACAATCTGCTCTGAGATGGTGAACATCAGCTAGCTTCAGGGTAAGTGGAGAAGGACGTTGGACTCTGTGGTTTAGTTAGCGGCTAGTAAACACATTTTTATCGATCTGTGATATCGTCGGAGTTTTGGTTTATTCATTCAGTCTATGGTTGGAGTGCTAGCATGTGGAGTTTGTCATTCAATTCAATTCAATTCAATTTTATTTATAGTATCAATTCATAACAAGAGTTATCTCAAGACACTATACGGATAGACCACACTCCAGAATTTACAAGGACCCAACAGTTCTAGTAGTTTCCTCCAGAGCAAGCAACAGTGCAAGAGTGGGAGGGAGAGTGGTTCCAACGTATTTTGTTGCTAGCCCTTTCCCTAGGTTGGATTGTTTGGTATCTATCTTGGTGTTGTGTCTCAATTTCAAGTAATGCCCAGTGTGTCAGTCTCAGTTCTGTTTAACACTCTAAAGCCTATACGTTGGGCTTTCTTTTTGTAAGTGAATATGTTCGTGTTTTGTGTATGTGACAACAACATTACATCCAGCCCTTTTCCTAGTAGACTTGATAATATGTTGGATAACAGGTAGCCATAGCTACCTCTCTGTCCTCTGATAGTATGCTGGATAACAGGTAACTATAGCTACCTCTCTGTCCTCTGCCTGCCGAGAGCGTTTCAGCGTCCTGTCTCTGCTGCAGGTAGCATCGGTGATGCTACTTTCCGGTGGTCTATCGGTCTGCATTGTACTGGAGTCTGTTGGACTTAACCCTCACCAGTGACCCTGTTCTGATTGACCCTGCATCGAAAGTACAGCTCTCTAAATAGTCTGTCGCTAAAAAATGAGTTGAGGACTGGTTTCATTGTCAAAGGTAGCTGGTGGAAATGTGTCATAACCCCAGCTGCCTTAGCCATATACAGTTCATTACTGCAGCCAGGGACATTACAGTATGACAAAGGAATAACCAGATTTCTTAAATATGTTTCAGCATTACGTGGTGCCGCCACCACGCAATGCGCTGGTAACAGTTTGTGATCATTTCACAGAAAAATTGTTTTTTTGTACGAGACCTTTTAACGTGGTGGTCTAGGGGGATTGACTCCATTTTGCAGCCAGCATCAAGTGGCCATTGGTGGGAACTGAAGTTTTTTGCCAATCCGCATTGGCTTGATTTTTCCTTCACTGGAGGTTGCTGCTTGCCCTAAACCAATGCCCATTACATGGCTACGTGTACGGTATACTCAAACCACTGGAGCTATAGTGGGCCACATCCAGGTAACTAACGTGTTTGTGGGAAATGCAAACACAAAACATTTTTTCTATAATCACAGCCAAAAATGAACTAACAGGGGGAAAAAAATACAAAACTTTTATGGTGCAAAAACAGTGAGGAGATGAAACATCAGACAAGGTTGACTGCTGAATACGTTAGTCATACAGTAGCTTATTCATCTTTTCCAGGAGTAACTACATTTCACTTTCAAAAAGCTCTATCCATAAGAACCACCATGCAATTACAGCATGTACCAATATTCTAAGTGATTTGAAGTGGCCACTTCTGTACATATGTTGTTCATGGAAAAATGATGGAATTAAGACACAAAGCCGAATCCTCCAAGCCTCTTTAAATTGCTAATTGTGAGTAATTACTGTGCCGATTCAACCTGTGAGTAGGTAATGGGGGTCTCTGTGTGGGTGGTAATACAATGTCCCAGTTTTTAAATGCTGCACTGTTCTCTTCCCTTGACATTCACCTTCCTCACTGAGGGGGTGTAATAAGCAGACCTACTTTACAGTGACATCTCCCTTTATTCACATTGACCACAAAATCGCTGCCATACAGTCATTTAAGCGAGTATTTGTTTTTGGATTAATAATTGAATTGGGTCTATTTGTCAACTGAAATTATGTTTAATTATGTATTAAAGTATTATCCTATTACTGAAGATTATTACCGTAACTGTATTCTTTATAGACATAGTATTATGAGCTATACAGGCAACAGCAGATACAATTTTGTATTCATGTTTTACTATTTCAGCTTCACAGCACTGGGATATTTCAGAATGCGTTGCTGTGAATACTTTTCAGTGTGTATCAGTTTTAGTTTCTTCCTCTGCCTAAGGTATGTTTGTCCTAAGTATGGAGTAGTACATGCTGAAAATGACTGTGTGTAGTTTCTTGGCTTCTTGGATAATCGTGGTCTTCGTGGGCGTTTTCTGATGCCCCTGTGGCAGAATGTCACTGTCCGTCAGGGCCTTCCAAAAGTCTTGAAACCGGCCAAATGATTCATGATGTCAGTGATTCATGTGACAATTTGCTGATCTGCAACACGGTCTCAAGGCAGTTATCTATCTATTTTTAGTAATCTATTGTTATGTTGTGGTGGTGAGCACAAATTTTAATGTAATGTATTCCAATATCTCCTTTGTTTGGTGCTGTTCAGCATGTAATGGGCAGAATCTATATGGAGGTTGTGTTTAGGAAAAGAACTACAGGGAAAGGACACGTCACACGACAACGGGATGGTTGTGTTTAGGAAAAGAACAACAGGGAAATGATTTGTCACACATGAAAGACCATCCCCGGTCTCCGGGGTGAAAGTCCGGTATTTTTTGACACATCCATCACCCAAACCAACCTGCCTGCGCTTTTTATACTACTCGCTGCCGTAATTGTGCTGTGATCATGAAATGTGCTTCCCATTTAAATACATTATATTAAATGTTGTGCTCACCACCACGAAAAAAACAACAAATGTGTCTGTGTACACAAATCAATAGATTAAATAACTTGCTTAATAAAATGCTTATGAAACCTCTTCCGGTGTGGTATGACACATGGACAGGAGGATCAAAAGCACAGCTGGTAAGCCGTGGTGGCGAATGATAGCTAAAACACATAATTACTACCAAAAATTACTGCAAGAAGGTTTTTCACTTGAATGTAACCATATGTTGTTTTTGGACATTTAGTAAGCCAACTCATTCTGTTTACTACGCTAATTATGTTGGGAGGGCCGTCTCCCTGGAGCCTTGCCAGTAAAGGAGCTAACATTCAAAATGTGTCCCAACAGCTACACTACAGAACAGGTCATGTGTGTGTTCTCAAGGTCAAGGGATCACACCGCACATAAGGATTCATCCTCTGGGGATCATGATTTCAATTGTTACTTCCATGCAAACACAGTCATTCTCTTCACAGCTATCATCGCCAGATCAGTATAAGTCAAAGGGACATTCTATCATGGGGTTGGCTCTAGAGGAAGGATTAGGTGCTCACCAAAATCATTAGCAGCTCTTCTCTGGAAACAATGTGTCAGACTGATCAAGGTATCTCCATCACTTTCATAGTCCAATCTTTCACACAAATGTAAATGTGAAGGTAAGGGTGGATTGGGGAGTTGACACTAAACATAAAACAAGATTATTTAAAACAAAGTAAAAATAGTCTTTTAGGTAACAGTTCTTGACAGTGATAATCTAAAAACCAAAGCTTAGCCTCACAGTAACTTCCTCTGGTCAATTTACTGCTATTTTAAAGGAAATGCAAATGTGAGAAGTTATTTTTATTGGCAGCCGCTGTCTTTTTCGAAATCATGAAAACACCTGTCAACTTGTAAAATGTTCTCACTCTGTGTGTGCTGTGTCCTTCTGTAACTCATTAAGGCAGTCAGTCAGTTTATGTTTGGGGAGATGACAGTTTTATCATTAATTTGCAGCATTTTTCACCTTCAGAAAATGTATCTACAAAGCTCACTGAGACTTGAAATAATGAGAGTCGCTGCCACAGATTATTCTGAGAAGCGATCCTTACATCAATGCAGGCAGGAGAACAGTGTGCTGCTTAATATAGATTCTGCATTAATTAGAAAGAGATCAGATGATAACAGAAACCGTTAGAGAAAGATGGATTCTAGGAGAGACATATGGCATAAGTGGATACCATGCTTTGAGAATGTAAACAGTAAATTCCAAAGAAAAGGCATTCAATGTCCAAAAACATTCAAATTATATTTTCATATACTACAGAACAGTATAACAAAAATGAACATTAATGTTACAGTAGGCTGTATGCAGCATGATAGCAATATATTTAAATGCTAAATGGACTGCATTATATGGAGCTCTTCTAGTCTGTGACCACTCACAGAGGTCTACACCAGGGTAACTGTATTAAACCAAAACTAAAATAAACAGTGAGAAAAGGTTTCAGCAAACAAAAACTAAAACCTTCAAGAAAAACTAAAGTTAAACTGAAACCATATTGACAGGTTCAAAAACAAATTAAAATCAAATAAAAATGAGCGCTTGTTTACAGAAATTGAATGGACATTCCAGGAGATGGCGCTGTGCATTCTGTATGTGTATGTAGCTACATACTTCTGTGATATAAAACTAGATGATCTAAGGATTCCATGTCATGCTAAATAATGCCCCAAAGTTAGGCTACATTTTAGCAAGGGATTAAATACCATGGCCAGTTTCACAGACATATGGCGTACTGTGTCTGCATCCCCCCCTCTGCACTATAGAAAACACTTTTTCTGTTTCCATGCGCTTTGAGCTTCAATTCATAACAATATAAATATTTATATTAATGCAGCAAGTTAACAGACTCCTTGTATAATTCATAGCGTAGGTTTTCTGAGAATCCCTTTCATATCCAAGCAAAATATGGTTTGTTACTTAAATATCCCTTATCAAATACATTTTAAATCTAATCAAATGGAATTGAGACCTTTTAAATCTGAATGGATTCAGGAAATCAAAGCGATTCCTAGCCCTAATTGTCCTCCTGCTAAAACAAAGCTTTTGAGTTCCACATGCAAGGTTTTCACCAGCCACTGTGGACCGTATGATCCTCCTGTGACTAACACAGTGTAATCTAGCAAGACCAGGACGATCAAATTTCTCAGTTCTAGTTTGATGGACAGACTGGGGTCTTAACCCAGTCTGGTCTCATTCAGGATTCTTGCATGCAGGGCCTTCACCATTTGGGCCTATGGGTATATAGACCATGGCTACTGTACTTATAGCGCCTGTTATCTGTTCTGTGGATGTGGATGGCGCCGAGGTCAGGCTGACCTCTTGGTCACCCTTTGGGGTCACTGTTTAATGAAAGCGTGTCCTGTCTGACGTATAGGGTTGCGGCCTGTGTGCCGTCCAACACTCAGTCGCCACAGTAGAAAATGGGGTTGCCAGAGGTTAATCAAGTGCAATTTATTTCTCTCTCTCCTGCCCGCTATTTCTTCCTCCACTTTGAGTAGTCTGTTCTGAAAGAGCTGCACACTCTGGTACTCCAAATGTGTCTAGAATCCGGTGCTTCAAAAGCTTTATGGTTCACTCTGCATGTACAGTTTCAGCCTGATTTAGGAAGGTCCTGTTTGCAGAAGAAGGCACGGTAATAGAAATAGAACAGAAGGTTCCATTAGTGTGGATGTTATTCTCACAGGTAACATAATACAATAATAATGGTTTTAGCTGTTAGAATCAATCCTAGAAGAGCAGTGCTTCTAAACCAACTACTAAGTAACAGGACATGTTCTAGCATAAATTTGATTTGCTGACGTTGGGCAGAAAGTAACATCTGCAAACAAAATTACAATTTCCCCTTGACATTAGCATGACATTAGCCAAACAACTGTTGAAACCAGAGCATTCATTACATTGGACGCTGTGAAATTGGAGGTTTTGGCTTAAAGAGATTTCTTTTAAATACGTTTACATCATTATTTGAAGCTTTGGCCACGTTTACCATGAACATCCAACATTGTAACATTGATTTGACCTGCTTATTAAAGTACTAATTACAGTGCTTTTTTACAGTACTTTCAGTGTACTGTTTTCAAAGTAAGGATTTTGAACAAATTGAGTAAATACCAGCTACCAAAGTTAGTTATGTAGGGTTAAGACATGTGAATGGTTCTAGTTTCATGTAATGCATTTCATTGGATCACAGTTTTTTGCATAGATTTTTAATATACATTTAATTTCAACAAATTTCATATGTGTTTTACATACAATATTGTAAAATGTATTATTATGGTGTCAAATATTTTGCCCAGCCCATTTTCCAAAGTGTATTCAATTGTATTTGTTGAAGTTTTAAAGAGTTCTTGAAAAGCATTACGTTTAATTTCAAGTGTGCAGATACCCTGCCCTGTTTGTCCCAGAAGTGAAGGAAAGAACCACACAACTAGAAAAGCTTAACCCTGCGGAATACTTTGGAAAGTGGTCAGCTCGGTTTACACCTATCACCATTTCTAGCCACTGGGGGACAATAGGCAGGCTGGGGGAATGCATATTAATGTTAAAAAAACTCATAAAGTGACATTTTCATGTGATGGGACCTTTAAAATAACAAAAACCGTGGTTATACATTTATTTTATACATAGAATAATCAAGGGCAGAAGTAGTTGATTCCTGTGTACAGTGTTCCACATAGTGTTGGATTAAAAATAACAAAAACCTGCTTAAAGCATAACATGAAGAACCCTTTAAAGACTGAGCTGAGGTGAGCCAAGAATGTTGTTATGTGTAGGTTATCACTCCCCTTGAAAAACTAAACCCAGAGACACTTTGTCAAGTTTCCTGCTAATTAGATTCATGGAAATATGTCTGGCAAAAGGCCTGATTGCCGTTGGTAATTACCACCCAAGATTAAAAGATTGTTCAGTCCTAGCTGCCATCTTAGCCTTAGGGGCTCTGGGAGAAGCATGAGGTATCCTGAACGTAATGCATATCTTTGGCTTAAAATACACACTTTCTGGAGGAACAACTGCCTGCACTTTAGGACAAAGTCAAATTGATAACAATATATTCACTCACTTTATTTAGCTTTGTGAATTCCCTGCTCTCTTTCTGAAGCCGTCTAGAAATTCGTATGTGGGGTTGCGTCTGCCTGTTTGTTCTGAATTAGCTAATCAGACACTTCCATGGCAGGACAGAGGTTGAAACAAATGTCTCTTTCTTCTCCCTCTGCTGTCTGCGGCGTATCGCTGCTGGTGGGATGGGAAATCCGATGGTCTCCGGGGTGCATAGGATCGCCGGGGGTGGGATGAAAGTTGTGTTCGATCTGAAGCTTTGTGGTGATCTCTGATGAAAACAAACTTGGATCAATCACATGTTAAAAGCTACTGCTTTACGGATAGAAAAAAATAGATAGACTTAGAGAAATATGTACTAAGAGAAGTAAAATGAGAGAGCCAAGCCACTGCGTCTGCCCATACCACCATCTTTAAATCTGTTTACAAAATTCAAAACACTATTACTTTAGTACGTATTTATTTATAGTGTTTCCCATCCCTCATCTGGAAAATTACTGTCAGTCTCTCACATACTCTGCTACATGTAACGTTGTATTATAACATGCCCTGTGTTCCTTCAGAACAAAGGAATTCTTCTTTACTGGGCACTGTAGGACACTTCTAACAAATGTGGGGGTCAAATGTAAAACCGTGTATGTTTACGGTTTACAGATGCATATATACTAAGCTAACATTATGTGACAGAAGAACATGAATTAGGCGTATTTACCTGCTGTAACATCAGGGAAACCTGTAATCTTGGTTGCTGATGGTATTCATTTCTCCCTGATTTCTGATCAGATTACCACTGGAGCATGTGTGGTTGTAAATCTTTTGTTGTGGAAGCGGTTATTGTGGTGGAAAGTAATGGTAGAACTGCAGATAAACTCAGTAACAGTGACTAGATTTACATGCACATAATATTCCCGTTTTTGCCCTTATTCTGAAAAAGACAATATTCTGGCTAAAGTGTTGACACGGCTAATGAAAGGGAATACTCCACTAATGTTCCAGTTTACATGTAGCCGTGCAAAGTACGATTTTTTCATAGTTTTTCAGCGATGGAGGACTTGTTGGACTGTGTGACTACAGCGTCCCTCTTTCATTCCTTCAACCAGCTTCTTGAAAAGGTCGGCATAGCAATGTTTGCTCACATCCAAAAACCTGTTGGTATCCAAGTCTTTGATAAAAGTAGCTGTCTTTCTCCTTCTAATTGGGTCTGCAGCCTTAAACTGTTGGCTGGTTGGTGTGTTTAAATTAAGAATATGATCATACTTGGAATAAAAGTGGAATATTGGTGTTCATGTAAACGTACTCAGTGAAGGCTGCAAAAATGTCAGTCTTTTTTCACATTTGAAGAAACAATGAAATGGTTTCTGAACAGTATCCTGACTAAACTTTGACAGTCTGAGATCATCCACTCAATCGACTATTTGTCAAAATACATCATAACGTCAGCTTTTTTTAAACTCAAAAATAACATTAAGGAGGTTTAATGACCATAAATAATATGATATTGTAATATTAGTGGTAATAAGTTGATGTTAGGAAGGTAGGACAACAAGTCGCATGGGAGGACAACACAAGGGTTTTTCCTTTTGCTGTGGTGCATGGTTAAATGTTAATGAGGAGCGAGGAAATGCATTATTGTCATGATTCATTCATTTCAAACAGTGTTGTGCTGAACCAAAGACAAATGTTATGGTTTACCGGAATATTGGGATGGGCATTTTTAAACTTTGTAGAAAGATTTCTATAGGATAATTGCATCATTCAGTAATTAGGCTGTTGTTACCCTTCTTTGCTCTACACATTGTAGCACCCATCTTGTTAAATTTAAACAAAATTACCCTGCCAAATTAAAGAAACAATATATCAAAACCCTGTGTCGTTTCCAACATATAGGATCACATCAACATCATCAAATTAAAGTTAGTTTGTTAGAAAACCACTGGCAACACATACAGGCGCTTTAATGGATATACTGAATTCTATTGTTCTGATAATTAAATTATAACTTGGAAGTTTTCAAAACAGTACATCATTGGTAAAACCACTTGTTGTTGTTGGATGCCATCAACATAGTTTTGATACCAAGAAAGTTAACAGAAAATAGATGAATAATTTTAGTAGACAAGAATTAAACCACAAACAGAAAAAAATTCTTTTTAGTCACTTTTTAGAATCCATTTAATTCCATAAGATTAATTTTAATAACAATAAACTGAATATTGACTATAGTTTGAGTTAGACAATTATGTAAAAAACTGGCAGATTAAACTGTATCTTCACACAGTGCAATGTATTCAACACTTTAAGTTATTAATATGTTCATTTTGCACACCTAATGCAATTTTCACCTGTGGATGCAAATACTTAAAAGGGAATACTTTTGTCTTTTATGTTAGTATTTTTGTTTAACATTTCTTTTGTTATTTGTGCTTTGCGGTTCGTTCATGTACTGTTGCTGTGATACGCATATGTCCCCACTGGGATAAATAAATGATCCATCCATTCAATCATATCAACTCTTTGAAATTGGTTTGTAATTTTAATAGTACAGTTTATATCAAATAGTTGTATTTATTTGATTAGGACAATGCACATTAATCCACAATTCTGTAAATGTGCCAGTGTTAGTCAGTCAGCTAATTTTCGTAGTGTAGTCCTAGTTACCTAGCATGCATTCTTTATGGTGGGAAGAAACCAGAGTACCCGGAGGAAACCCTCGCCAACGCAGAGAGTCTACACAGGAAGGATTTGACCTGGATTTGAACCCAGAACCTTCTTGCTGGGAGGCAGAAGTGCTAAGCACTGAGCCACCGCCTTGTTCAATGTTTAAAGAATCAAGCTTCAATGGCCTACAATATATTAATACCTGAGTTATACACAGTGGTGTAATTATACGGCCCTATAAACCCATTGTGTTTGCTTTAGCCAGCAGTATTTGAAGACACACGTAGAACATTAGTATTCACGGACATGTCGTGGACATCACTGTCAGAGCACGCAGGGTTTCTCTGTCCAAACTGGCAGCTCTGCAACATAGAAGAGGAGCTGTACTAAAGAGGTTTAACAAAGCGCTACAGAGAGAGACACACAGACACACACACACACACACACACACACACACAAATGTTTGGACATCAGCTTCGCTGCCAGTAGAGGGGCCACTGGAGCACCACAAGAAACAAAACCCACTTATCCATTTTTAATACCATCCCTCATTTTTCAGTCTTACTAATGTGCATACAAAAACACGGCTTCAATCGACACTAAGCCAGCATAACCCCAAATGATTTTGCAATCTGTGATCTTTTTTGTTATTTTTCACTAACTTTTGGCAGTGTTTGAAAGTTGTCAGGCTCTGGGAAACATGTGATACTAATTCAATAATAACTTCCAGTAAAAGTGCACATTATCTTCAAAACATGTATTGCAGCTGGTCTTTAAATAACCATTGTAATGTGTAACAAAGGCGGGGGGGAAATCAAATCCTCAAACATAAATTATACTGGTTTAATGTCTTTTCTCAAAGTCAGTTTAGGCTTTCAAAAATATTCATGGAAGAACATGCATATACTCTCTTCTCATTTGCTTTTCTTTGAAGTGAAGGGAGAGGTATAAAATGTGAAAAATTAGAATTATAACCTGCCTTTAGTCAACCGTTTAATAAGCTGAGCATTTAACAGTATTGTAACAGACTGGGTGACATGTCAGTGTTTAACTGTTATATTTTCAGTGTCACTGTGTAAGAGCTAGAAGTTCAGCCAAGTAGAAAGGACTGTTTATTGTAGGTACTGAGATTTCCAGGGTGTCAGTGAACACGTTTCATGTTTAGAAGCTGTCAGCTATCTTTGACAGATGAGATGTGTGAGATAGTGTATCTGGGACCGGCAGAGAGTTGGGCAATGCTTCTTGTTCTTCTGCAAGTGTGGTGATCTAGGAGTTAGGATACACGTCAACAGGTAACTTCATTTGTATTTGCATTCATTGTAAATAATTCAATTTCAATTCAATTCATTTTTATTTATGTTATCAATTCACAACAAGAGTTATATTGAGACACTTTACAGATAGAGTAGGTTTAGACCACACTCCATAATTTACAAGGACCCAACAGTTTTAGTAGTTCCACACTACAGTACAGTACGGCACTAGTAGGAATGTGTAAGCAGTGAGACAATGCATTTTTGGTAGAATTGAGAGAGTAAGGGTTGAGTTGCCTGCCCCTTAATGTGAATAAAGTTGAAAACTAGGCAACATTATGCAAATCTGGGACATCCAGCTCATCTTGCTGCCTCTGGTAAACTTATGAATATGTTTAAAACTGAACTTTGTGGATCTAAAATGATGATTCAGCAGCTGAAGCTCATTTCTTGCATAAAATGTTTTCAGAAACACATTTCAGTTAACTGATTTTCGTAAAATAAGCAAATGTTTCCAAAGAAACCGACATGTTGGTCTCTTTTGAAATCCAGCAGCAGACAGCCCACGAGTGGCACGTTCATCCAATCAGGTGCTTAGGATGGAATAGCCCGTTTTCTTTGCTTGTCAATGGATACTAAAGAAAGGTAGATGCTGGGACGCGGGGGGATTCCTCCCATCAACATTATTTTAAAATAGATGATTAAGCATAGCATGCATTAGGGGCGTGGCTACACAACCACATGTTAATCATGACAGAGGCTTAGCAATGCTAACCATGGCCAACAGGTTAATTGGACCAGTTTGGTCACCTATAAATGTCTTGTTCAGTACTCTGCCAACCAAGCTAGCTAGGTAGTAGTATCTAGTAACTTAAAGGTCCCATGCTTTTTGGATGCTTTTAAATAGGCCTTAGGGGTCCCCTAATACTGTATCTGAAGTCTCTTTTACATAGACATCAGTGATCCCCTAATGCTGTATCTGAAGTCTTTTATATAGACCTTAGTGGTCCCCTAAAACTGTATCTGAAGTCTTTTATATAGGCCTTAGTGGTCCCCTAATACTGTATCTGAAGTCTCTTTTATATAGACCTTAGTGGTCCCCTAAAACTGTATCTGAAGTCTTTTATATAGGCCTTAGTGATCCCCTAATACTGTATCTGAATTCTCTTTTATATAGACCTTAGTGGTTCCCTAATACTGTATCTGAAGTCTCTTTTATGTAGACCTTAGTGGTCCCCTAATACTTTATCTGAAGTCTCTTTTATACAGACCTTAATGGTCCCCTTATATGTATCTGAAGTCTCTTTTATATAGACCTTAGTGGTCCCCTAATACTGTATCTGAAGTCTCTTTTATATAGACCTTAGTGGTCCCCTAATACTGTATCTGAAGTTTCTTTTCCAAAATTCTGACCTGGTGCAGAGTTACAGCCACTAAAGCCAGTCCTACAATGCCCTTTCTGAGTCTGTAGCTATTGAAGACGAGAGGGGGGGGCAAGGTGGAGGCTGGGGGTGTGGCCTTGACCAACAACCACATTACTTGTTGAAAGCCATGATGTATCTCTTTCATGGTTGGGCTAAATTCTCTGGACAGACTAAGTAGAGAGAAGGGAGGTAACCTTGCGCCTTATGACCTCATAAGGGGAAGATTCCAGCCACTGAGGGACCATTGGCAGGCGGGGGGAATGCATATTATTGTTACAAACCTCAAAGTGGAAATATCATGCCATGGGACCTATAAGGGAAGGTTTTCCAATTTCCTGTGTACTGCCTTTACTGTCCTCGCGGAGGTTTCACTACATCAGCTAGACAGCCAGCCAAACTCCGTATTTTAATCCAGACTCTTTGTACATACAGTTTTGATTTAGGAGTGAAACTGGAAAAAAAACGTACAATACCATTAACAAAATGTCTACTATACACATAAGATGTATTTATAAAAATAAACAATAAGCAAACATAAAACATAAGGCCTCAAATCAGATGAAACGATTATAAAATCGATCATTGACCTTTGGCCTAGGGTGCTCTGGTACCACGTACACTTATGAGCATCCCCATGTTTGAACATGGTGTTTGTTATGGACAATCCATGACTAGCACAGAAGTCCAACAACAGACAACCACTCTGGTTCAGATCAGGGAGGCCGTTCCTCCCAATCACGCCTCTCCAAGTATCTCCATCATTGCCCACGTGTGCGTTACAGTACCCCAGCAGAACTATGGAGTCCCCTACTGGGTGCCCCATACAGGACTCCATTCAAGGTCTCCAAGAAGGCTGAATTCTCCGAACTCTTGTTTTGTGCATACGCACAAACAACAGTCAGAGTTTTCCCCCCCCATCACCCGCAGGCGTAGGGAGGCGACTCTCTTCGGGCTGTGCCCGACCGGGCTCCCTGGCAAACCCGGCCACCAGGCGCTCGCTCACGAGCCCACCGTCTGGGCCTGGCTCCAGACTGGGGCCTGGGGCTTCCACCAGGCGAGGTCCCTCTATCCCTTCCTTGATTGTTCTTTAGAGTTTTTGAACCATTCTTTGTCTGGCCCCTCCCCTGAGACCTCTTTGCCATGGGAGACCCTACCAGGAGCACAAAGCTCCAGACAACACAGCCCTCAGGTTCACAGGGACACACAAACCTCTCCCCCACGATAAGGTGATGGTTCCCCGGAGATGGATGGATGGATGGATGGATGGAAACAATAAGCAAGCTATGGCATATATATGTAATTTATTCAACAGAAAATAACTACTAAACAACTGAAAATCTTCCATTACCCTAATACATATCAATATCTAAAGATAAAGCAGCTAAATAAACATATAAAAACTTACAAGCAATGCATCTACTGGGCAACAACCGGATGCCATTGGATTATGACCTGAGCATCACAGAAGGTGATGCAAAACTACCGCTACCCAACATAGTTAAACAACACAAATTGCCTGGAAGGGAATTTACTGCCCTATGTGCAGATGAAGGGTTTCAGTACCAAGAAGTTTGCGTTTACCCGCCGGTTAATCTACAATGGATGACTCGCTTCAGAAGGGTTAAAATTGTCAAATTTCTCGCTTCAGCGTTTAGCTTAGCACAACACCATTGCAACTATGAACAACACTCTTTTGGTGTGCCATCCTCCCTAGATCTATAGCCCCACCATCGCGTCAAAACAATGCCCATATCGGCAAACTTAAGGCTTCAAAATGGCAGTCCACAAACCAATGGGTGACGTCACTGCTGCTCAGTCAATGTGTGGTACAACTCTTTCAAATTGTATTCGTGACGTGAAGCTTGGTTAAATGCCTGTCCTGACAAGCTCTCCACCCAGGGCGACGGAACACAGATGCAACCAACAAAAGAGGACCGTGCTGAGAAGAGGACATGTACTGCTGTAATGACCCCCTGGTGCTTTAGCTTGCAGAAATGTTAAGAGTGAGTGACTGCAAACTATGCAGAACAGCCTGTATGATATGTTTTATATAACATATCACACTGTGTTTTTTACTAAGCCAAAACAATTTAGTTGTTGTCCATAATGGACAATACAAATTATGTAACAGGAAAGAAAAGAACAACCCACAGACAAATCCCAGGGACATAATGTTAAAGTCCTCTACTGTTGTTTTTAGGCTGGTGTACAAGACATCTCATTGTAGGATACCGGCCTCTGGGACAGTCCTGCACTCAGCACTGATTAAACAATAACTGCTTAAGGCATCTCCCCATGTGCGTAGCAACAGCATGGGGTCTGGTTTGAATGGTTTAATGGGTTAAAGCTATGTATAGTTAATTTGTTGGGGCTTGTGTGGAGTCACATTAGGGTCAAAGCTAAACAAAATTATTTGGATGAGTTACTGAAAAGGTATTGCTTCAAATTGAAACGTATGTTAATTTTCAATCCTCAAAATATTAGGATGTAAATAAAATGTTTTATGAGCTCACAACTACATCTTCCACTATTTTGCCTATAGGGGAGGCGATTTTAGAGCAGAAAGCACAAAGCATTGACATTTTAAAGATAACAATTTTGGATGAAATTAAAAATTAACCTCTTTACTTGAAGATATTGAAATTAGAGTTTTTTCAAATGTTTTTCTTTAATTTCCTATTTTTAGAATAACTGGCATTGTAAATTAACTTCGGACCATATGAGCCTCATATCTGATTTCAAAATGAAGAACAATTGTTAAGCTATGGACTTGGCTGTGTGAAAGAGTCGCAGCAATCATGTACACAGTAACTCAAGTCAGACTTCATTATTTGCAGAACACTACCAATGAGATAGCTAAGTAAATGAGTTCATATAAACTTAAGAATGCATAAAGACTTGTTTAATCCACTTTGTATTACCAGCTTTAACATGAGAGTTTTACTTAGAAAGTATGTATCATTACCTGAGTGTTTAACCAATGACCAAACAGTAAAAAAAAAGGATATACGAAATGATGACCTTCCACTTGTGGGATTGCTCCATTGCCACCGGAAATTTGTATCTTTTTTTTTTTTCTCAGCGCTGTGGAGAAAGGTCTTTTGAAACAAGACTAACAACAGTATAGTAATAATTGTTAATGAACTGTTCTTATATAATGCTTTTCTAGTCTTAACAACTAGTCACAGTGCTTTACATAGTACAGGAACCATTCACCATTCACACACATTCATAAACTGTGACCGAGGCTGCCGAATGGTGCCACCTGCTCATCAGATAAACACTCACACACATTTGGTGCAGCATCAGGGGCCACTCGGGGTTCAGTGTGTTGCCCAAGGACACTTTGACATGGGACTGCAGGTCCAGGGATCAAACCACCAACCTTCCGACATTCCAATAAGTATACTATCTAACAGAAGTTTCTTTCAGTCTCTAATATGTCTAAATTAGCAACAGTTTCCTACATATACAATATGTCCTGTACCAGCTCAAGGCCATTTAGATGCAAGCCCTTAGACAACACTGCTGTGGGCAAAACCACTGAGTTTACTCAAATTCTACTGTGGGCTAAATCACTGAGTTTATTCAAATTCTACTGTGTTTAGTCACAAATTTAGCTTTACCCCTAGAGTCACTGTGGAGTACTCATATTTAACGTTACTGTTGTATGCAGAGTTGTCTCTGCACTCACGGCTGGATCCCCCCCCTTTTTGCAAGAGTATATGGCTGCAGCCTGGAGCGTCCCATGTCGTCCGTCCCGTCTCATGCGGTCCCATCTCATGCAGAGGTGTGTCCAACGGGGTCAAAAATGCAAAAATGCGAATAATTTACTAGATGAAGTCACGGGTAAATTCGTGACCACATTGCGATCAATGGAAAAAAACGTTAAAAACTGTTAAAGTAACAATTTTGTCATGCATATAGTTTGCTGATTTCTGAATGTTATGGTTGTGTTGACAAGATAAACGCAGACTAGCCTATCGTCTGGAAGAAAATAAGCCTGCGTCAACTATCATGCTAATGAATAAAATACTTCTAATATTTGAAGTTTTTTTTACGTTTAGTTAAAAAAAACACCAAATACTAAAATTATTTTATTAATTTGTATGATTGCCGTTACTGTTTAACTAAAATAAAAATTAGAAAAGTATTTTATTTATTTGCATGATCGCCGCTACTGTTTAATTAACGGCAATCATACAAATGTTTTTTTTAACTAAACATGTATGTAACATAAATGCAGACTATCATACTGATGAATAAAAACACTGAAAATATATGTTTGTCTATAAAATAAATGCAGATTATAGGCAAACTAAAAAAAACCTTCTGCCATGCCCGAGTTTCTACTTTTCAAAATAAAAACTCGCATCTGGAATAAAATACTATATATCTTACTTTTCAAAGTAAAAGCTCACGTCAACTTTCAATGAATAAAATATTTGGTGTTTGGTGTTTTTAAATATTTAACAATATATGTCCGTCTCTCAAATAATGCAGATGATAGGCAAACTAAAAAAATCCTTCCATAGCTGCAACCTTGATTTAAGTTGCAGCTATATAAGGCATCAATCGTTGCAGCAATCGAATGCAGGACGGGTCCCAGAGACCCGAAGGCCGATGCTCCAGGCTGCAGCCATACCCGTCTCCCTTCTTGCGAGATTTTGTGGGACGCCACTAATCAAACTTTCATTGTTTGTTTTTTTGCTACCTTGTAGGTAGTTTTTTTTAAGTCCATATAAACTGATTACAGTGATCAATACATTTTTAATACACAAACGGGCATGTTAGTAATGTTTCAATACATTACCAACGCATTACAGACTACAAACCTGGCATCCCTAACTATTTTCTACTGTGAGTTAATTAACTAAAGTTTTAGCCTTTTAGCCAATGTTTAGGTTTTATTAATCATTCATAGACATTTTCATGGCAGACATTTAGTCTTTTAACAGGTAAAGCAAAATGCATTACTAATGCCTATAATAATATTATTATTCCAACTCCCAGAATTACTATTAGTATTAGTCCTTTTGGTGCCTTTTTCCTGTTTTGACTGGTAATTTTAGCTTACTGTAACAATGGCTAAAAGAGAAAGGGGGATACCATTAACGCTAACGGTTAGCGTTAGTGTTCTGACTCAAGTTCCTGGGTCTGTTTCCCGACGGTTCAGTAAACTGCCGTTAGCGTCCTTAGCAACGGAGTTAAGAGCTGACCGGGCTGGCTGCTAGCTGGCTGGGATGTAGATATGTATCCCCCGGCCGGGGCTGTAATGATAGTGGATGGCTGCTAGCCGGCTGGGGGCTAACTGTGGATGTATCCCCCGGCCGGGGCTGTAATGATAGTGGATGGCTGCTAGCCGGCTGGGGGCTAACTGTGGATGTGTTCCCAGGCCGGGGCTGTAATGATAGTGGATGACTGCTAGCTGGCTGGGGGGTAACTGTGGATGTGTTCCCAGGCCGGGGCTGTAATGATAGTGGATGGCTGCTAGCTGGCTGGGGTCTGACTGTAGATGTGTTCCCGGGGCTGTCTCTCATGCTGACTGAAGCCTTGCTAAATTACCATTAGACTAGTCGTCCATCTATGCAGTTAACGTTACTGATTAATTGGGTTAGGTAGCCCAGTTATAGTCATAGTCAACCATAGTCAAAACAATTATTCTAAAAAAAACTGATTGGTTGAACGGTGTTGTAATCTTATGTTACCCACCAAGAATTACATTAGCTTTAGCTACTTGTCATCCAGCACCTTTACGGTAGGCACCAACGCACCTTTTCTCTCCGTTCCCCCTACAGGATGAGAGCGGAACTGTTACGACTATTCTCATTCCAACGAGTTGATGAACCACTGAAACAATTTTGTAAACATTCTTTTAAAGTACAAAAGAAGTGTTGGATTGATTGATATCAAAATCAATCAATACTGCAAACTGCCATGACACTGGGCTGCTCTGGAGAACGCATCAAAGGGGAAATGAAATGACACAATCCGGCGACAACAAAGGGACGGACTGTCACATACGGGACGTGATCCCTGGTCTCCAGGGTGACATTCCCTTGTTGGTTGGTTGACCCTTCCAACCTCCACGCACAGGGTTTCAGCTTTTCAATACTACTCGCAAACGTAATCATTCTGTCATCATGAAAGATGCTTCCGATTGAAGTAAATTACTTTAAAATTTGTACACGAAAATATTGTCATTAACTCGACCTGTACACAAATCAATAGATTAAGTAACCATTTCACCAACTGCCTTAATACCGGGTTGGGTTTACTGTGTGCCATTTTTCAAAGACATTTCACACAGGGATCCATGATCATAAAATTGAACAATGAACAAAAAAACTGGAGCTACTTTGTTCTGACGTTACACTGTTGGTTTTTGCAGTTGCAGAAGCATGACCGAGAAGAAGAGGACGTTCCCTCCAAGTGGCGATCGGAAGAGGAGATGGCAGCAGAAGCTTCAGGTTTGAGGAAACTGCTCGAGACGCCCTAACTGGTAAAAACTAAGGGGGAAAACAATAATGTTTTATACAAATACTACTTGAATAACACTGACTACAACAGGCAGAGGATTCAATGGATTTTGGACGGACTGACATAATGGGGATTAGCGAGGGGAAAAAAATCTATATCCAAAACTGTTTAAATTCTATAACAGTGTCACAAAATCACAATGTATTATGCACAATATTTGTAACTTCATCTATCATCTTAATATTTTTTATATCAACTGGCTGTTGGCATAAGAATGTGAGTCAGTCGGACAACTTTGGTCTTTACTGAACTAGCTCAACAACTACCTGATGAATTTAATTTTATATAGACATCCGTGTTGCCAGGGGTGAATCCTGGTCACCTAAGATTTACCTATCCTTTGAAATAAGTACCCATATTATGAAAAAACACTTTTTTACGCATACAAACTATGCATGCTGTTTTGAGTGAGACACAGTTTCTGAATGTCCTCGGTCTTCAGTCTCCGGGTGAGCTGTTCAAAATTTTCACAGCTTTCTACGTCACTAACCAAGATGAGGTGGCTAAACGTAGCATGCTAGCTCATTCTCAATGGCAAAGCATTGCTACAACACAAACTTTTTGAACATACTCTCCAAAAGAACTGCTTCCATGTCCCTGTTCTGCAGGCATTCCACAAGTGGCCCTTGTCTAGATAAGTCTCCCAGCTAATCTGACCAAAGCTGGAGAAAGAGTTATCTAGCTGATGTGATCTTACCTTGCTACTGAGCATGTGCAACTTCCAACAAAGATAGTATAAAAATGGGATGTCTCACTCTATAGCTAAAACAGAGACCTAAACACACAGGGTGAAAACAGGATCTGCAGCAATGTGCGGTACAACAGAAATATGGTGTTTTATGAACCTGAAAATGAACAGAATATGGGCCCTTTTTATGCTTAATCGAGTGGCGCACATCTTTTAACAGGCAATATTGGTTCCCAGGTGATGTATCCCAATCTAATGGAGGTCCTCTGTCCTCAACATCAGGTTGATATTTGTGCAAACCACAGTGGGGAATAAGCAGGGCCCTACAGGCAATCAGAGAGGGCCAAAGATATTCAAAAAAAATACGCAATCATTGACAACCAACATCTTACCAAACATGCTTGAAACCACCTGTTAAACCAGCCTATTATGTTTGTGGTGGAATGTGAAGGGTTAAATGAGCTGTCGACCTAGCAGAAATGTGCTTCCTCTGCAGTTGCTAGGGAGAAAAATATGTGTGCTTTCAGAACTCTTATTGGTGGTCAAGCTATGGATTTACAGAGGGCAGAGCAATGGATGTCAATGAAAACTACATTTCAAATGACAGTTATTTTGACCAATCATATTTTCACTCTACATGGGCATGGCTTTGTTATCATTAACTTTAATATAAGTCCTGCCTACTGTGGGCAATCACAAGCTAGCATCGCCAGTAAACTACAAAGCTAGCCTGTTGGTTTACCATCGTAGCCAGAAGTAACTTTGATGCTGCTGTTGAGGACCATACTGTAGCTATGAGGAGGACATTGTTTTCCACACTGTTAAGTTGAACTTTTAATAAAAAGTTGGAGTTAATCAGCAAAGACTGGCCTCCACCAGAGCTTCATTTGGTGCAGGAAACCAAGGCTTTTAAGAAGCATTTACACATTAACTGGATGTTCAAGTAATGCAACCATCAAACGATAAGGTGTGTAAAATTGAATAGACTGCCATGCCAGATAAATTCAGGCTGTTGCTGCAACTGTTTATTTATGTTTATTTGGGAAATCATGCAGAATTACTGGTCAATCTTTAAAGGTACCAACATTATGCAGATTGTAAATCTGCATAATGGTCTTTTCCCCAAATAAATCACAACATTCCAATTTAATATTATTTATCAACAATATTGCTTGAGTTGGTGGGTTCTAATATGCTGTGATCACTGTCCATTGTCTAGGGTCTGTTACCAATGGTATCTTCATGATGTGTAGGCACATTAAATTTAGTTGTTTTTTGCCAGCAAGGTGGAATGATTTCTACGTCTTGCACCCCAACCCGCTACACAAAGCTTGTGTGGTGGTGCAATTTTTTATAAAAGGATTTGGATTTTGTTTAAGAAATCCATTTTTCATGTAATGAAATATAATCACATAATTGTTCTTTTCTAATAAGAAATCCTTAAGTCATTTTTGATAGACTTGCAGGTAATTAAGTGTGAGAAATGAGTCGTTATTATGAAGTTTAATTAGATGTATGCCCATTTTGAACAATTGACAGTTGAAAACTATTTGCATGAAGGATTGTTTTTCCATGTTTCATATGTTTTGATTTCCCAACTGACATCTACTTTTGGAAAATCTAAATAGTAAAAGAGTGTACTGTTCATGTCTCTTCAGGATGGTGTCCAACACTTCATGCATGGGTCCGCAGTGGACTGGACTGGAAGATTACAGAAACACCTGACAGTAATGTGGAACTATAACTGCTTGTCACTGCTACTTGTATGTGTGGATGTATTTCTGTTCCAGAATAAAATTGCAACTAAACAGCTTGTGATTACTGGCATTCTTTTAAACAACAACTAATATAGTAGTAGTAGTAGTAGTAAGAATGAGACTATTAACCTATTTGTCCAGTTGAAATTACTCCAAGAATTTACTAGGAAATACATGCAGATTAAGGGATTTTTTCTATTTTCCTTATTTTTTGTGTCTAATTGAACAATTATCTTTAAATTTGGTCCAGTATTAGGCAAGATCGCTGCAGTTGGCAGAGGCAAAAGAAGCTGCAGTGTCCTGTAATGTGCACACCTTTAATTTAGGTCCACTTAAAGTGCTGCACATATTATTATTCTAAGTGTATAACATCATGAAAAGTATCCCTTCAGATCAACCTTTTTGTAAAGACTAAAATCTTATTTTTTTCCATTCCGACAGATATTTCTTACCTTACAGAGTGAGCTACCCAAGGTTTAATTACAATTATAGAGGAAGTTGTAGATATTTCCTTCCTGACAAAATGACACACACTATTTTGATTACATTTATAGGAGGTAGTAGTCCCCTCTATTTCATACCTGACAGAATGAGCTACCCTAGCTTTGACTACATTTATAGAGGAAGCAGTCCATTCCCATAGACATTTCCTACCTGTCATATATAAATATGTATATATATATTTCCTAACTGGCAGAATAAGCTACGCAACTTAACAACATTAAACAAGGAATTAGTCCGTTGTGTTAGATATTTCCTGACAGCGAGTTACCATACTTTTGATTACATCTACAGAGTAAGTATTTCATTCTAGATAGATAGAGATTGCATGCCTAACAATGAGCTGCCAGACTTTCAACCTGTTTAAATCCACCTTTTTTTTGTTGATTTTTGTCTATTTCCCTTTCCCAAAGGGAAACGCTTATAGCAGAGGAACTGCAAGGCCAAATTCAGGGGCTTCCGTTCTTCTAGTTTTGGAAAATATGCTTGATTAGCATGTGATAAAACAAAAAAATACACTACAGCAATTCAAACATGTTTCAAATAGTTATTTTGGTCTCCGTCTAAAAAAATAAGACATTGGTTCCATCGTATGAAGAACCCAACACATCCTTTTACAACTTGTCAATAAAAACTGTATAATGTATAATTTCTGTGTTATTAGATTAAACATACTAAATACTTAAATGACTTCCAAAAACTTTTTACATTTATTCAAACACTGTTGAACTGATTTTTTTTCTCATGACACACATGTTGGCCAATGTGACTGTTGGATCAGGGAGAGTGGGGCTTAGTTCTGTTGCACATTCATTTAGACTGGCTCCTATTGGATGTGCGTATCACACTCTATACCGTTGGAAGGGGATTGTGATTGGCTCTAACTTCCCTGATTGCCCATAACGGCTTTTTCTAAGATAGCTGCTCAGAGAGATGAAGCAGCAAATTGACGCTCCACAGTGGGAGCGCTTGTTAGACGTTGGGGGCTGTCCCGGGGTCAAAACTAAATAGAAAAAGGTGGGGAAAGTTTCAATGTGTAGGCAGCAACCTGGAGAAATGAAAAGAGTGCAGGGCATGGAGAAGTACCGAGAACGGCAAATGAAAATCGCAGAAAGCATGGACTCCACAGGACAATATTCATAATCTGGATTAATTCTTCTTTAAAAACCCTTGTTAGTCTTTTGATCTGTGGACTCTAGACTAGAATAAATTAAATAAGCCAGGAATGGATGGGGATTCAACGTAGACAGCCTACAGGTGAGGAATGTCATAACCTTTTTTTTGGTGCGTTTTTTTTTCAAGTTTATGAGCACTGAGATTTTGAATCTTTGGTGCTTATGGTTTTAGTCAAATTAGCTGAATGGTTCAATTACAGAGAATTTATCTAACGCTGTACATACAACATGTCCATTTTGACAAACTTTTTTAACTTGTGTGTTGAAATGTTTATTATGAAGCATGTCTTAACTCAAGTAGGTTATTTAACCGAGTTGCCAGCGAACCGGTGGATTTGGTCTGCATTGATAACGGAAGTAGTCCATTATGAGAGATATTTCATACCTGACGCAATGAGCTACCATGCTTCTTGTTACTACATTTATAGAGGAAGTAGGCCATTCTGATGGATATTAACTACCTTACAGAATGAGCTACCATACTTTAAACTTAATGTTTGATGAAGTAGTACATTGTTAGTCTCACTGTGGACAGATTGTAAAGGATAAAAATCGATGCAGCAGGACTGATATGTCTATCAGATTTTGCAGATCTGATCCTGGAGACAAAGGCTTTCTACAACTTTCTTTCCACATATGCACTAAAACTCTCCAACTGCTGTAAACAAAGTTTGATGTGTAAAGTTGGTGGAATTCCCCTTTAAGTTTGCCACCTTTGTTGTCTACTCAAAGAGTAGTCATGCCAAGAAAAATCTGTGGCAATAAAAAAAGGATCCACTAAGCATGAACTAAATAGAACACTAAATCACTCAAAAGGTAGGTCGGCAAAGTTACAACAGCAACTTGCAGTCACTACAGACTCCTTTAAGTCAATAGCTGTAGCACACACGTAAGAAGTGCAATGTCCCTTTATATGAAATCATGGTGTCTGCTAAACTTAGACTGCAATATTGCTGACTTCAATGACATGACTTCTCATTCTTTTCTGTTTTCTGTATCTTAAAAAATAGATCAACACATCAGATTAATCTTTTAATGTTATTCTTTGAGAACACTTTTCACACCGTTGATGCAAAGAATGTTTTGAATTACGTTTTATTACAGTCAGAATGAATTGGAACAGCATGAAGTGGAAATGTGAAAAAACAGACATTAAGGTGTCTTTGGATATTTTTTTTAATATTTTTTTTAAATTATTGACAAAAATAGATGATTATTCATAAGTTACTGCAACTATCTAAGAAAAAAATCTAAGATTTTCTACTCCTTTCTTTTTTTCCTATTTTCTCTTATTTTGGCACTTTCCTTCGCTTCCTTTCCTCTTCTATGCTTCCACCTTGTCCCCCACTAATTGCCTGTTTGAGTTCACCTGGTCCGTGCAGTTCCTCTCAGTCAATCTCACCTTTACATGAAGCAGCAGCTGGTAAGGGGAGTTGGGTTCATTTTTCATTGTGTTTCCATGTTTGTTTTACCACACTCTTTTTTTTTTTTCTTCATTTCTTGAAGATGGACTTACGAGAATAGTTGACATTTTAAGTTCTAAAATGTCTTTGTGTTATTTCATATTACCAAGCTCATGTGTGTTTTGTTGTACTGCTTATGATTTGCGCCGCCATTTTGAGTAGAATGACATTTCCTGGTTCTTGTCTTCTAACCGATGCCGCATGGTGATAGCACTCAGCCCGTTGCCCGTCGACTCCCATGTTTTTTGTATGTCTCGTTTGCTTGTGAGGGACACACTTCCTTACAGTAAACAATGGCAGAAATAATTACATGGAATACAGTCAAATTAAAGTACATTACTTTAACTATATGTACAAATGGTTAATGAGAGCAACCTGCAGATTTGAATGATGTTTCTAATTTAATTCCGCAGAAGTTCTTATAATTCAAATGAGAATTATCCTAGTAAGATATGTATAATATACACTCACCGGCCACTTTATTAGGTACCCCATGCTAGTAACGGGTTGGACCCCCTTTTGCCTTCAGAACT
>NC_048410.1:25224052-25239048 GCF_013103735.1 Etheostoma cragini
GATTGGCTGCTTAGAAATTAAGTGTTAACGAGCAGTTGGACAGGTGTACCTAATAAAGTGGCCGGTGAGTGTATGTGACACATAGTGGGAGATGCAATGTTTGAGGAAAGTTTTCAGTAACTTGTTTGTAAAATTGTATCTAGTATTCAGAAGGTATAACCAATGGCCCAAACAAATAAAAATGAGACCCACGTTGTAATAAATGGGAAATGTCCAATAGTGAAAGTGTTTAAACACCTCAGACATGCACAATTTTAACCAGTGTTTGTTTATCTCCACTGATTTATTAGCTCCCTTTCACAACCCTGACACATCAAATCACACATTCTCAATTAAAAAAGATTAAAACTGGCAAATGGTGAGGAGTCCCTTCAGAAACAGCATAATTAATCTTTTGCTGCAAGAGTCCACACTACATTCAGAATTAAATCCTGCCTTTTGTTCAAATTACAAGGCTGGTTGCTGCCACTTATATATCTGTACTGGACTACGGTGATATTTGATATATCTGTACTCACTATGGTGATATTTGATATATCTGTACTCACTATGGTGATATTTTATATATCTGTACTGACTATGGTGATATTTTATATCTGTACAGGACTACGTTGATATTTTATATATCTGTACTGACTATGGTGATATTTTATATCTGTACAGGACTACGGTGATATTTTATATATCTGTACTGACTCTGGTGGTATTTTATACATGCATGTCATGTCTCAAAGTTTAAATGCACTGGACACTTTATACTATGGAGTTTTGAGGTTCTTCACTGATTATAAAGCCCTCACTAATTATTGTTACTGTATGAACGTGTTGGCCTTCTCTGTCAACACGGAGACTTAAACACTGGCATACATATCTTTATATACAAGGCTATTTTAGATCTACTTCCGTCCTTTCTTCTGACCTATATTAGTGTAAATAGTATAGGGACTGTTACGTCTAGGGGTCATGTCTAAGGGTAACCAAGTCGCAATATAACAGAGTGAAAAGAGAGGGGCTGAGTTTTTGTCCAATGGGGCTTTAAAATGGCTGTTGTCCTCCAGGCGACCAATCGGGAGACAGCAATCAGGTCTGCTGGACCAATACGGTGTGCGCGCCTGTTCTCCATTATCTGTGTACTCATAAGAGATCACCTACAACTGCAGGATGAGAGACATTACAACACATAATATGACACCAGGGTCATAACAGGACTTAGTTTTTGTTCCCAGGATCTTTTCCTTATGTCTGTTGCAAACGTCAGAACTGAACTGGGGAACAAATTGTTTTAAGTTTGCTGCTCCCTCTACATGGAACAAGTTACAGAATTCCATGGAACTTAATGATCCAATCTCATTGGTCACTTTTAAGAGGATATTAATTCTTGGAGGCAGCAACATCAGACTTGAGATGTTTCGCCCGATGTATTTAGGATTGTAGTTGACAGTGAAACAATGCTGATTCAGTTGTTTGTTTAAAAAAAAAGTCTTGGCCAGGACACTTTTGAAAAAGAGATTTAAAATCATATTGAGCCTTGTCCTTTTAAAACAAATGTAAAATAAATACATTATCATAGCAAGCTCACATATGAAGGATTTCAGACATGTCGAAAAACACCTGTCACCCTTTTTAATCTCAACAGCTCACTATGGAGATCCAGATGAACTCCACCTGTGACGATGCTGTTCCCTTAAGTTCAAGGGTCGTGAGGAGTCCCAGTCACTGTTGTCTTTTGTCCTCAACCCCCAGTCATTTTCAGACATTGAGCTAAGTTGTAAGGTATTTTGAAATTGTAAGTTGAGAGTTTTTGTTAAGAAGAACCTGTTTATTCTAAAAATCTGTTTACGGTTGAAATGTATGTTTTGCTTTAATGACTCACTCAGACAAAACTGCATGTTATCAGTGAACTCTGCTCTCTGTTTATTTGAAACCTCAATGGAAGAATTGCCTATGTGGAGATTATTGAACTATTATAACTTAATATGACAGAACATATTTGAGGAGAGGGAATGGCACATCATTGTGGACTGGTAAATTAATAGAAATTCAGCAGTGAGGTGTGTTCTTTTTCAGGCATAAAAACAGACACAAAATACAGTTTGGAATATTACATGTCATACAGTATAGACCGTTTCTCTAATGGGGGTATGCTTACCTCAATGGGTTCTTCATAGTACTGCAGGTACTTTGTGAGATCTTTGCAAAATGTTAGTTTAAAAATAGGTTGTGTATAAATCCTAAGATAATATTAATATAATGATTATATGATGGATTCTAAACATTTGAAACCTAGCATCTAAATGTTTTCAGTTACAAGGGTGATGTTTAGTAAATCTGTCACTGCCAGGGCTGTATCATACCTCTTTATATGGACTATGTCTACCTAAAAATGTAGTTGCTAAGGGGGTACTTGGCTCAAAAAACAATTCATAAAGGGTTCATTATTGAAAAAAATGTAAGATCCACTTGTATAGAATGTATTAGTCGATACTGATCATTTCTTTCTGACGGAATGAGCCACCCTACTTTCATTTACATTTATAGAGGAAGTAGTAAATCCACACCAACAAAACACATCAGAGTCTTCTCTTTACATGGCTATATTGCACACTGTATATTACGGAGTTAGCATTACACGGAGGTCATATGGTTGCTAAGAATGTTTTGCTCATCCATAAAATTATTCTTTTACAGCAAGAGAATAAGGTACCACTATGTAACAAGCTAAAGCATTAGGAGGTTGTTGAAGTTGTTGCAACCAACATAATATCTAAGATTCATAAAGCACATTTCAAAAAAACGTTAGTTACAGGGGGACAAGGGAAGAAGATAGTAAGCCAACACAAACATTGACTAAAAGGAAAACGTCTGATCTAAATAGAAAGGGGGACGTAAACTTTAAAATATTGACTTAGAATCCCAAAATATGGACTTAGTGTCTCAATATATTGACGTAGAATCTCAAATTAATGAGAAACTTTAAAAACAATTAGCTTTAGATTTGAATTAGCATCTCAATGTATTGGCTTAGTATCTCACCTTTTACAGACAAAGGCACAAAGTACTTTACAAGATCAGTGTTTGTGTAAATAAAGTACAATCCAACAGATAATAAACAAGAGAAAATGTAATAATTTCCGATTTACTATTGAAAATGATTTCAAGGATTGAAACCTCAAGCCCAAAGTTGACAGACAAGAGTCAAAAGCAAATTTAAACCAATGTGTTTTGGCCGTTGTAACTTGTGCAGAACACCTAACCTGCTCAGGAGCAGGTTGTATTGGAGATTAGAGCACAACCTGTGTAAAAGGACCACCTACTGACCAATCACTACTTGGTTGACCAATCTTAGAAGATCCGCTGGTGAGAGAGAGAGAAACAGAGAGGTTCGCTCATACAAGTTTGGTGGTCTACTCCGCTAAGATTCCCCAATGGGTGTTTTTATGAAACTTATAGATTTTTAGCTGAGGTTATTTCATACAGGATATTTGTTGAGCTGTGTGTTGCCAATGGGCACATCGGTTTGAATTATCTTTTTATATATATTGTTTTTGCTCTTACGATTGCTTCCCACTGCCAGGGTTGCAACTGAAATAAAAGGCTAAAGCAAAAACAGTTCATGCAAAGCACCAGTGTATTTATGGTCAGATCTTGTGCCTGATGGGGAAGTGATATTGATAAGCATTGTGCTTCACGCATAACAACATTGTTTTTTTTAGCCAGTTTTCCTGGCGGCTCTGGTTTGGTTTGTGATTGGTCGTGCTGTGCAAACACCGCTTTGTTTATGTGAGCGTGCGCGTCGCTGGATTGGGAAACCCTGGGAGGATTGAACTAGTTGTTAACCAGCGTTGTGACACAGTGTATGGATTAGGTGAAGCCGGGTAACTGAAAGAAATCCAGGGCATGTTGATCTTGATTCGTAGTCAAGGTATATACGGGTGCCTGACCATACAATACTTGAGTTTTATAATCTTTTATAATCTATTATAACACAAATGTCCATTATGGTATGAAGAACCATACAATACAATACCATACTGAACTTGATCGGAAACCAATGTTACAAGGATAACACAGGATTGATGTACCACATCCTAATGGACCTGGTCTACGGCCTGGCACCAGACTTCTGAGTAATGACAAACTTTAAAATGTTGACTTAGAATATCAAAAAATGTACTTAGAATATCAAAATATTGACATCATATCTCAATATATTGACTTAACATCAGAAAATATTGATTTAGTATCTCAATATATTGACTTGATATGTGAATATATTGACTCAGGTGCTCAATATATTTACTTATTATCTCAAACTATTATCTTAATATCTCCAAACATTGAGTTAGTATCTACATATATTGACTTAGTAACTCAGAACATTAACTAAGAATCTCAAAGTAATGACAAACTTTAAAATATTGACTTTGAACATCAAAATATTAATCTCAGGTACCTCCAAAGAGACTACAACCAATTCAACAATTCTTTATAAGATAATAGATACACTTAACAATTGTTCAATAATTCAGAAGAACATTTTAATCTGGATTCAATCTTTAAAAAAATAAAAATAAAAATGTTTTTGTAAAGCCTCTTACGCATTTAATCAATCTCTCCATTACTTGTGGTATATTCCCCAGTAAATGGATCAGCAAGAGTGATCCCAATTTTTTTTTAAATCAGGAGCCATTGAGCAGGCATGTGATTATTATACTCCCTATTTTTTTCTAAAGTTTTGGAGAAAGTTGTAGCTTGCCAGTTTATCAAGTATGTGAAATCCAATAACGATCTACTCCCGTTAGTTTGGCTTCCATCCGCACTTCTCCACAGACTGCTTAATCATTTCCTTATAGAATAGCGGAAATTTTCATTAAGCAGACTTTCTGGATATCAAAAAGGCATTTGATACATTAAACCATGATGTTCTGATTCATAAACTTACTATACTCACCTGATACATTACAGTGGTTTAATTCTTATCTTTCCAACAGTGAACAATGTGTTGTTACTAATAATGTGAACCTCCTTTATCCTAAATATTAAAACAGGAGCACTTCAGGGTTATGTACTTGGCCCACTTCTTTTAGGCTTATGAATAATGCTACAGTCATGTTTGGGAGCTGACTTCCAGATGTACGCAGGAGATATGTACCTGCTAGAATAATCCTGTCTGTTTTTGTCCAACTGTCAGCTAATCTAAACCTGATAGCAGCTTGGTTTGAGAAATCATGCATTTCAGTAATTGTTAAGAATACTATGTCTGTTTGCTTTTCTGCCAGGTCTTGTTTCGCAAAAGAGTTAAGTGAGTTAAATTTCAAGATTTATGGATAGTATTAAAAACAGGTTCCTGGGATATAATATACTAGACTCTCACCTAAAATTTGAATAACATGTTAAATGGTGTGCAGGATTGCAAAAGCAAACAGACATTGAGATTTATCAGGGAATCCCTCCCATTAATGCTGCAAAACCCTTCATGTACGCTATGATCGTTTCACATCTAAGTTATTGTGTCGCCCATTCATCACAAGCAGCACCTACAATAACAAAGCATTTTTTGATGATATTATACAATCGAGCAGTTACAATTTTGGACAGGAAGCCGATAAGATTTTATCATTGTCCTCAAGAAATTAAATATGTGAAATTGTGTCTATTTTATTAAGTTTGCTGATCTTAAACTTGTATATAAGTGGCTATATACAGTAGCCAGGCTCCCCAGGTGCTCAGAGACCTAGTGGTTTCTCTTAGAGGTTTGGTTTCCGTATCACCTGGTCACCTACTGTAAGTTTCGTAAATCTTCTTTAAGTCAAACAGCCTTTTCTGTTTGGGAGATCATTGTGTGGAATTCAGTACCGGACAGAACAGGAATCATGTTAATCTTTACCTGAAACTGGTTTTGAAGAGGGAGCAGTCATGTAGTCATGATTACCAGGGGGCTCCCGTTGTATGTTAATTTATTATATTAGCTTGTGTTGTTTATTGCTTTATCTATATTGTGAGTTGTATTTTAAGGTATGTACAGTATCTGTTGTTGGTTTTGTATTCTTCACTGTCTTTTTTACACCGTACTTGTTGAATTATTGTATTTAAAAAAAAGGGGCCCATATAAGGATGTGCATTTCAAATTAGCTTCCACTATAATTTTGGTGGTGTGTGGCGTAGGTCTAAGCTTCATACTTGTAACTATACCCATAAACATAAAAAATGAAAATAATAAAGATGCATCATTAAGGTGACAATTCTGTCTCTGCGCATTTGGGGGTGCTGGTTGTTTGTCTGTGCGTGTTTGTGTGTGTGTGAGAGATTACATAGTGATGTAGGACTGGATGAAATCGGTTGATTCAATGGCATCTTTTTTTTTTGTCCTTATGTTACTTGTGGCCAGTTGCTGCAATATATTTTTTAAATAAAACATCATACAAATTAACGATAAGCCACATCTTTGTCTACTTACTTTTCCACTTCACCTATAGCTATTTGTAAGCTATTCCTGGGGGCACTGAAGGTGTGGTTCAGCAGTGCATTATGCTCTCATTGGTCCAGTCAGATTTAGCTACATATGTCACAGGTTCCATTTGAGGCCATTGCTGCCACTTAAAGGTGTTACCCTGGCACAGTGAGAGGGTCAAAGATACACATTAAAGATCCAAGAAATGTTCACTCCTATTTCAAAATAAACAGTGCCATGGTTTATAATTAATGATTAACAGGTCGTCGTAAAATTATCCATTATCAAAGACTGTTATTGAAACAAGCTTCTTTTAGGAGCCTGTGGAGTCTCTCCCGCTGTGTATTAGAAAGAATGCAGGTTTTAGGTATGTTCAGCAATGGCTTCACTTTTCAGACCCCAAAGCCACATTTGTCCACTTCTTTTATAATCTATTATAACCTATTCTCCATATACTTTCATAGTGTTTCATCTGTCTACCAACAGGGAAACTGCATCTGGTCTGCTCACATGTGCCACATGGTGGTTGTTGGTGTGCACTGCAGTTGGTACTGCTGCTCCCCCCCTATACTGACATCACGGCAATACCACTTAACTACCACAGTAATCTTGTGCACCCAGTGACAGCTGTAGCTTGCATGTTGTTATTTGTAGTACTGTATATGAGAAGTTTTTTTTGGTATGTTGTCATAGCTACATCATTTGTGACTGAAATTAAGAACAAGAATATCATTACATTTGAGCACAAACCCTTGTGTAGAAAAGGGCTCACTGAAAGGTTTGATGAGTATGTAATGATGTATGAAGCAGTGAGTTAGACAGCGCTGTCCACCTCTGTCTTTTTGGAGGAATGCCGTTCATCCCTCAGTAGATTTTCACATGGTTTGATAATCTATGATGAGCCAAATCCCAACTCTGTCTTAAAAGCTGCTTAATTTAATTTAAAAGACATAATGTTACTGACGAAATTAAGCAATTAGGAATGTTTTAACGCAGCTGGTCTTGGAAATGAGTAGTCCTGATGGAACTGTTGCTTGTGGCTGTTGCACCCAAGAGCGTGTGTTGTTACAATGGTTCTCAAAGTGTCCTCCTCGGAAAACAAACAAACAGTGGAGAGAATACATTGATGGAAAATCTGGATAAAATCCAACTATCATATTTTCAGGATAATAATTGTCAAGTTTCTATTGTAGTGTGTTTCATGTTTTCTTATCTACTTCCTGTTTACTTTTGAAATCCACTGTTTGGTCACTTGTCTTCCTGCCTTTGCCTGCTTTCCCGCCCGTTGGATTATCATCTCCGGCCCTAATTAGATTCACCTCTTTGTTTTCAGTTTCCCCTCATCCCAACACTTAAATCCTTACAAATCCCACTTCACCTCTGACAGATTGTAGTGTCCATATGTCACTCTTTCCACCATTTTCTTTCGAGTTTGCTTCCCCAGTGATTTTGGACATTAGCCTGTTTCCCGTTTACGATTCTTGCCTGTTACTTTTCTACTTTTGCCTACCCTTGTAACTGGAATTATGCCTGCCTTTTGACAACAATTACTGCCTGCTCCTGCTGTACTGTTGCCTGCATTGTTCTTTGGAGAATGAGAGTACATACCTTTTATGACCTGTCTGAGTTGTAGCACAGCTACTAACAGTTCCGCTAAACTCTGGTGTTGTCCAGCGGAGTGTAGCACGGGTTGTCCAGCGGACCGGAGCCCCTGTTGTCCTTGGTGCTGTGCAGTAGGCCAGAGCCCTTGGTGCTTTGCAGCCTTCCAGAACCTCAGCTGACATCCTCGCTCCCAGAGTCTGCGCCAACCTTGCTCCCAGAGTCTTTGTTGATTGCGACCCCAGAAAGTGGTAAGGTTCTCGACACATGTTGGATTGTGCTGTTGTCCAGCATTTCAGAGACTGTTCCATTGCCCGACACCCCAGAGACTTTGACTTGGTCAGGTACCGCAGTGACTTTGCCTTGGTTGGGCACCCCAGAGACTTCACCTTTATTCAGTTCCACTGAGACACCTACTCCCAGTGTTTTGTCTGTGATCTGACAAATTCCTGATCCTGATGCCTTGTTGGCAGATAATATTCTTGTTGCCTTGCTGGTGGAGCCACCGACTCCTGATCCTGTTGGCTTGTTTGCTGACCCTGGTCCACCTGTCTCCAGCCCAGTTGACCCGTTGCCTGTCTTCAGCCCAGCTGACCAGTTGCCTGCCAAGCTCTTAAAGGGGTTCTGTCTTTGCCGGCCTTCTTGGTCTACAGAGGGAGTCAGCAATCACCGTTAAGGCTGCCCTCTGGAGGGTTTTAGATCCGCCCACGCCGCCGGTCTCCAGAGGGATATTGCCTTTGTGCTCGGCCGCCAGAAGGATATTGCCTTCGTGCTTGGCCGCCCGAGGGATATTGCCTTTGCAGACAGCCTCCTGAGGGAAATTGCTTTCGCAGCCATCATTCCTAAGGGCTTTGCTGTTGGCTGACTCAGAAACCTCACTGTCCTGTTCGGCGGCCTGAGAGGCTCTGCGTTTGTTCTCCTGCTGGACCTCCTGAGGGGTACTACCTACGCCATACTGCTCGGCCTCCAGAGGAGTACCGCCTACGCCGTCCTGCTTGACCACGTGAGGAGCTCTACCTTTGCTGGCCTGTTCGGCCGCCTGAGAGCCCTCAAGGTCCTAGGCTTGGCTATATTCTCTTAGTTGCGTTACTCCACCCTTCTTTCCTTGTGAACAACTGCACGCTTCACTTCACACACACACAACTGAATTACCAGGAGACAGCGCGAGGCAACAGCTAGCTGTTCCCTGCTATTGATAAGTGTGTTCCCTTAGCCGCGCAGGCAGCCTTCGTCCCCGCCTTCCTCTCCTCCCGCAGCCGACAACAATCCCACGAGCAACCAGTGGTGTGGTGCCTGTCCTGCCTTTGCAGCGACAAATTGTAGTTTATTTCCCCCTCAAAGATTGGTAATTGACCACTGTAGTAATTATGAACACATCAGTAACTACCTGGAATTACTTCTTTTCTTCTTTAACATTAGGTTGTAAGCTTGGTTGCCGTCTTTTGTTTCCATCTTTTTTTTATATGCTGTTACTATATATTTCTCATAGACTTTAAACATCGCTCTAAAGGCCCCCTCTTTGGGGCCATGCTGTATCGCCATGGTTTAACGTTGAAACATAATTAAAACTTTGAACCAAAGATAAGACTTTGGCGTTTATTGGGCTGAATGGGCATTCAGATATGAAGCACGGTTTCTCCAAAATCACAGTTTACGTATTGTCCCGTTTTCAGACCCCTTCCGATTTTCCAATGTGTGTGTATTTGGCGGAATGTTGAGAGCTAGAGTGGAGGACAGAATGGGGAGATTCAAAAAAATCATCTTGGTTCTCTCTCTATAACTTGGTCCCATGCCAACAATTATAACTTGTCATGGACAATTTATACATGAAAACGCAGGTATGAATTATACTTTTTGCTCAGCAACCCTTTCAAATGACAAGTGTTCCAAATCTTCCTCCATTCACTTCCATGTTAAACATCGTCCACATTTTTGAGCAAAATGCAGAGAGAGGCACTTATTAAAATCGCTGATATGCCCCCATTTTTAAGTTTATCCACGTACATTGTATATCAGTATATTCACAACGGCCTTTTGGTGCCCACGATAACGTTATTTTATTGATATCTCGTATCCTTTTGGTGATATGACCATTTTTTTGAGAGCTTGTTTAGTGTCTGAACAGCTGGTGACACAGCTGACTGGGAAGGCTTCCTAGCTGTGTTTACAAACATGGTCGCTGATAGTTTGTATCCATTAGCAACCATTTCAGTCTCTGACCCTTTTATTATTTAGTTTTATTGCTGTTGTGATGTGCACCAAATAGGAGGCACACTGATAACATGTCTGCGGAATTTCTAGTTTACTTTACTAGCAATGTTAAATGAAAGCTAAAATGTAAACGTAAAAAGTGTAACATTACGTTATGGCATTCATATCGGTAAACAAGTTTCTTGTCTTTGCTGTCTTTTAACGGGGACTAAGGAACAAACCGAGGTGGTCACTGAGGATGGAAGCCACAGCAGAAAGTTGGTCCTGGTTTGTCAACATGGATGAGACATTAGGGCGTTCTGCAGCAGTCTGATTGCCCCGATTAAAGAGGACAAACCAGGGCCAATCGCTGCACTAGCATCACCTGAAGGGAGAGATGAGGGGGGAGGAGAGCGAAAGCAAAAGACAAAAGTGCAGGGAGACAGAGGCCAAAGAGACCTGTTGAATAGATTTGCTTTATTAAAGATTAGCATTTAAAAAAATAAATGCATTAAATTAACTGATTTGACTGTGTCTTTACGTTTTTAGGTGTGTGTGTGACGCCCAGCAATGTGTGGTCACAGTATGTGGTTTCATTTTGGATATTTTGAATAGTTAGCATATGTATATTGCTTTATAAGGGCCTCAGGTCTTGCATTTGGTGTGAATTTATTTTGTAAGCTCTATGCCAAAGTTTACCACACTGGGGCTGCGCCTTCCAGCGAGACAGCATATTGTGGCTTTAGTCATTAGTCTGGCAGAAGCAAAAGAAGGAAACACAATACCTGTTTTCCTGTTCCTTTCAGGTTAGTTGCTGGTAAAAACACACATATGTGGTCAAAATAATGTCAATACATGGTATGAATGCTTTTCCATGTTTTATACTGGATGAAGGTTGTAATTAGAAGTTATGTAGAGGAAAACAGAGTAACGGGGTCGGAACGCTACAGCTACAGCCGAGCAAGCTAGCTGCACTTACAGAACGTGTCACGTTGGGTATTTTGTCCTATTTTAAGGCTCCTATGTTATTTTAAGTTAGGTTAAATGCTGTTGAAGCGAGTGTGTGTTTGAAATACTGTTAAGATGTGCAGAGTTAACTTTTACTTTTGTAATATCTCACGGCATCTGTATTTTGTTAATAGAATTAACAGCATTCTGCTAATATGTTAGCAGTCAGCTTGCGCATCAAGAATCATATTTGTAACAAGTAACGTTGTAGTTATTAGTTTAGTACAGTTACAAAACACATTGAAACATTATGAAAATGATGTTTATTGAGGAAACCGAATTTGAGTTATGTGGTGTTTATGGGAACTTGATAAAGTTCTTTTGAGAAGGAGTGTGAAATTGAGAATATATTGGAAGGACATGTTTATGTGTGAAACAAAGTCTGGCAGCAGTGAGAGAAGGAAACACAATACCTTTTGCCGGTCTCATTATTTTCCTGTCCTTTTCAGAACAACATTTTAATCAGACCACAGCCCTCACGCCCAGGGCCTGTTACATGTGTGTATATAATATAAACTGTTTTTCAATGTATATTTTTCCAACAAATTATGACCTGGACACAGATGCTACCTGTTTTAATAAATCGTAAATAACGAAAACAATAGTTGTTTCTTCATTATAACATTTATTCAAACATAACTATAAATTGAACACACAAGTATATTCAACATGAAGTGGCGATCAGACTCAGCTGCTGATGGTGTTGAGAAAGCTTTGTTATTCCAGTAGTTCCCCTTCGAGGGGAACTCAAACTGCGTCGGTTACGACACTATGGGAAAGCCTTTAGGCATGACAGGGCTGAATGCAAATGAAAACTACTCCAATCCTATTGGTCCTAGTGTGAACGGTAGCATGTGACAGCATAACCGTAGGGGCATATAAGCACACCGGCACATAGTTCATTAGCTTTTTTCTATTCAGCAGGCACGTTGGTTGTTGTTGGATTTGAAAAAGCTCCTGTATCCTACTCACCTGGAATAATGTCCGAGCGCTAGTACCGGTTCCGGAGATGTGTGTCTCCCTGCCCGCGTTTCATCACGGTAGGCGATTCTCACGAACTGTGTGTTGCTTGTTTGGGCCTGTCGCACGCCACGGCGGCTCTCGAGGGGGCTGTTTGTGACCATTGCGAGGCCCTGCCCATGCGGGTACTGAGGTCCCGCGTGGCCCTCTTTTCCAGTGACGGCCAGATACGCTCTCCCCGTGGCTCGGGCCCCGCTCTCGCTGAGGCGGCACGTCGGGTCCGGTCATGGGTATCGCAGCAGGATCTACTGGAGGGTTCCGAGACGGCTGAGGCCCTTTCTCGTCCTTCGTCTGCCGACTCCGGCTCCCCTGATCCTCGTTACTCGGTTTCTCCTGTTCGGGGACGCAGGCTGGAGAGGCGGCCACGCTCTGGCTCTGAGGAGCTGGATGTGCTTGGCGCCGTGGAAGAGGGTGAGGACTTCCGGGTGTTGGGCCAACGTCATCAGAAGAGCGTCGCGCCGGACTATGATGAGCTGTTTGATGTGGTGACTCAGGCTGTGGCAAAACTCGGACTGGATTGGCCACAGGCTGTGAGGGAGCTTAACACTGGGGGCAGGTTGGATGATCGCTTCCTGCGGAGCCACTCCGTGCCCCCGCGCCGGTCCTTGCCGTTTTTTCCAGATTTGCACGGTGAGTTGTGTAAATCTTGGGATAAACGTTACTCTGCCCGGCTTTCTACTCACCAGCTGCTGGAGTTTGGCAATGTGGCGGGTATTAAGGACTGCGGCTACGGAACGATGCCGCGGGTTGAAGACTCTCTTGCCAGTTACCTCTCTCCCCAGCTGACGTCGTCTTTTGGCAAGCCGGCGCTGCCGACGGGTCCATGTCGGGTGACTTCCTCGCTGGTGGGGAAGGCATATATGGCGGCGGGCCAGGCTGGTGCGTGCTTGCACACCATGGCGGTCTTGCAGGCCTACCAGGCGGACCTGCTGCTGGAGATGGATGAGAGAGGAGGCCCCTCTGAGGAGGAGTTGGCAGAGCTACGCAGGGCCACGGATCTTTCGCTTCGTGCCACCAAGGCTACGGCCCGGGCTGTGGGTCGCTCCATGTCGGAATTGGTGGCCATGGAGAGACACCTTTGGCTGAACCTTTCGGACATCAGGCAGAAGGACAGGGAATTCCTTCTGGATGCGCCGGTTTCTACTACTGGCCTGTTTGGGGATGCGGTGAACTCTGTCGTCGACAGGTTTCGCCATGTGAGTTACCAGGGGGAGGCGTTCCAGCAGTTTTTCCCTCGTCGGACCGGATCCCGCTCTGCTGGGTCGGCTGGCCCTGCTCAGCCCTCTACCAGCTCCCACCGACAGCGCCAGAGACGGAGTGTGGCTTCTCGCGGTCCCCCTCACGCGGCTTGGGACGCTGGGCAACGCTCCCGCGCACCCCCCCCCCGGCAGTCGGACCTGAGGGCCGTCATCCAGTCTCGGAGGGGGAAGGCGAGGAGGTCCTGACTGTGTGTTTAGCCCCCGGAGGCCGACTGAGGTCCCCTCCAGGGCGGCCGCTTGCGTTGTTGTCCCGCCGCCGAGGCGCTCGGGACACGCTAGCCGCCACCGAGCCTTCTCCGCTCCGCCTTCCCCGAGGGGTGGCAGTGGGCCGGAGGTTCGGCTCCCGGATTACGGGTCGTCGGCAGGTTCTTCCTGGCAGCCCGCTTCAGGGGCTCTTCCGCGATCGGCGCGTTGCACAGGCCACCAGCCCCGAGGGGTTGGTTCCGCTGGCGGATTTTGCAGAAGCTTGGCGGGGTTTGGAGAACATGTCCCCGTGGGTTCTGCGCACCGTCGTCAAAGGGTACAGGCTGCAGTTCCGGGTCCGCCCCCCCGGCTTCTCTGGGGTGGTCCGAACTGTGGTGCGCCCGGACCAGGGCCTGGTGCTGGAACAGGAAGTGCGCTCGCTGCTGGAGAAGGGGGCCGTGGAGCTCGTTCCCCCGCAGGTCGGCGGGTCCGGTTTCTACAGCCGGTACTTCCTGGTTCCCAAGAAGGACGGAGGCCTGCGCCCTATTCTGGATCTGCTGGTGCTGAACCGGTCTCTGAGGAGATACAGGTTCAAGATGCTCACCATCCCCGCCATCGTGTGTCACATCCGGTCCGAGGACTGGTTTGTCACCGTGGATCTAAGGGACGCTTACTTCCACATCTCCATTCGTCCTTCCCACAGGAAGTTCCTGAGGTTCGCCTTTGGGGGCGTGGCGTACCAGTATCGGGTTCTTCCCTTCGACCTGGCACTCTCCCCTCGCACTTTCACCAAGTTTATGGATGCGGCGCTGGCCCCTCTGCGGCTCCAGGGCATCCGGGTCCTCAATTACATCGACGACTGGCTTATCCTGGCTCAGTCTCGGGAGTTGGCGGTTCGGCATCGAGATGTCGTCCTTGCTCATCTTCTTCGTTTGGGGCTGAGGCTCAACGAGGGAAAGAGTGTGCTAGCTCCCGCCCAAAGGACTGTCTTCTTAGGGGTGGTGTGGGACTCGTTGACGATGCTGGCACGTCTGTCTCCGGCTCGTGTCGAGTCCGTTCTGGCCGCGGTGAAGAGTGTGCGGCTGGGCCGCGCCATCACAGTGAAACACTTCCAGAGGGTGTTGGGCCTCATGGCACTCCTGCACCCCATTCCGGGCTACATTCCCAAGGTGCAGTCCTCTGTCGCGGGGCCCGTTGTACTGCAGACCTTTCATCCTCCACCTCATGTGACGGCGGAGGACGGGAGGCTCCATTTGCTCTGCCCTGTCAGAGCACTGAGTGTCTTC
>NC_048410.1:25239148-25254320 GCF_013103735.1 Etheostoma cragini
TGGAGTAGTTTTCATTTGCATTCAGCCCTGTCATGCCTAAAGGCTTTCCCATAGTGTCGTAACCGACGCAGTGTCTCGCTCCCCTATCTCGGGAAACAAGGGTTACATACATAACCCGAGACGTTATCCAACCTGTCCTGGTAACATTAGGTTAGTCTGGTAGTTATCCAACCTTTGCTGGTAACAGTAGGTTTGTCCAGTAGTTATCCAACCTGTCCTGGTGGCATTAGGTTAGTCCAGTAGTTAAACAACCTGTCCTGGTAACATTACGTTAGTCTGGTAGTTATCCAACCTTTGCTGGTAACAGTAGGTTAGTCCAGTAGTTATCCAACCTGTTTTGGTAACATTAGATAAGTCCAGTAGTTAACCAACCTGTCCTGGTAACATTAGATAAGTCCAGTAGTTAACCAACCTGTCCTGGTAACATTAGATTAGTCCAGTAGTTATCCCACAGGTCCTGGTAACTTTAAATTAGTCCAGTAGTTATCCAACCTGTTTGGTAACATTAGGTTAATCCAGTAGTTATCCAACCTGTCCTGGTAACATTAGGCTAGTCCAGTAGTTAACCAACCTGTCCTGTTGACATTAGGCTAGTCCAGTAGTTAACCAACCTGTCCTGACCAGAATTGTCTCACAAGTATATTTAAGCATGATGTAACATAATGGTAATTTATGTAACTTTGTAGTGGTGTAGTTTCTTCATCAAGGATTTAACTGACACACTAACACTTACCTATACTGTGTAAGTGGGTGTTTATCAGTGGTGTTGTTATGACTTTTCATATGTTGGTTGAAGCTTGTGTGTCATCAGTTCTATTTACTGCATATTGTGTGATGGCTCATTAGATTGTACTGTTTACCTTGTTGATACTGATCATATTTTGCACCGCATTTGTTTACACCGCACACAGATTCTTTTGCAACTGCTAATATTTTATAATCATGACTACAATAATAGAAATATCGTTCAAATCCTAATGAGCTGCTTTAAAGAACGCTATGCTGCTCCTCATTCTTTGCATTACCTTACCTTGTTGAAATTATTTACTTGTGTCATTGCACAGCCTCTCACCTCCTAATGTTGTGGATTGGCCATATGGTAATACTGGCAAATGCCAGAGAAGCCGGACCATTTTCTTAAATGTGGGACGGTCAGATATATACTGTATATTTTTTTTAATATACAAAAAAATATATGTAGAAAACATTAAACTTCACAACATTTTTTGTCCATAACATGATTGTGTTATAGTACAATTTAGCAGTAAAAGCAGTAGCCTACTTCAATCCTAAATTAACTCTGGACTAAAACGTGCTACTTGGGGCAAAAAAGTTACCATAAGCCCTGTTCATGCTAATTAAACAACTGGTCAGGGTTAAAGTGTTATCTTACACGGCCCATCTGCCAGATATGAAAGCCCCCTTCCTGGACTAATAAATATAATGATATGCCATTATATTTAGTTTTTTGAATTGTTACCTGCCACCATAATTTTGTGATTTCCTTGTCATAAATGTAGGTGGTTTTACCATAAATTGGTGCCTAAAATTGTACCAGAAAGTGTTTACCCTAAAAGTTACCCCTCCTGCTTTATGTGTTCCCCCAAAGGCCAATTCTGAGCAAGGAAAACCCCTGAAGGATAATCACAGACTGACATAAAAACATATTTAGAATGCACTTAAAGAGTTAAAACAGTTGAAAAGATGGGGTGACAGACAATATGTACAGCGCCAAAAGAGAGGAACAGACTGACAGTGACAACATAGAACAACATACTGTCAAGAATGAAAGTAGCCATGTTTCCATCCGCGTGTTTTTATCCAAATCAAGTGATATTGATTGGAAAAATCCCTTATGGAAACTTTGACGGAATTTCATGAATATCTATCCAAAGGAAAACTCACGTTCAGTCTCATCGGATTTTATCTCGATCGATATACAACATATGCAATAAACGCTGATGAAACATTATATGCCGAATAAATGAAAATAAAATAAGGTGTAGTTAATTTCCGCCCAGTATTTCCGCTCTGTTTGCACACATAGCGGGTGTCAACAAAGACAGATGTAAGTGGACAAATGTGAATACAAAAGACTTTTTGAATTTCAGTTATCAAGAACTCACAAAGTAAATGGCCAACAAAGGTTATAACAAGGGTTATTTGCCAAGCATTGTTTGCCAGTTAATTACATTAGATGTTTAAAAATTGGTTACATAAGGTACTGCTTATATTATTTCATCATCTGTACACAAATTTAATTAGGGAATACACGTGTCCGTGGGTGGGGCAGCATGGGCGTGGTAATGTGGGCTGGTCTGGCTACAGTGCCACGGCTCAATTTTTGTCCCAGTCCGCCCCTGCTTGAAACATGGTTCCATAGTGACTTATTGCAACACAATCTACAAGCTAACACTCTACTAAGTTAGTAACATCCCAGTAGAGAGTCATCTGTTCACAGTTCACGCTTTCCCTTAATATAACAATGTGTACCTGCACCGAAATCAAAAGGCTATCAACTTGGAAACATGTATTTACTAATCCAAGTTTCATATTTTCAGACTCAATAGGTAAATATCTCAGTCATTTAATATGTCTTGAATTTCATTAGATTTACAATTTAATTTAATTAAATTGCATTAGACAAAAAATACACGAAATTAGAAATGAAGCCATTCCTCTCACACCATCTAAAAATTGGGCTATATTTTTCTGTCTAAAGCATAATTTGCATATTGAGCAACTATTTGTTTTCTAATCTTTGAAAAGCCCTTCTAAAATAAGGGCTCACCGGCTGCATTAGCTAGCCCATGTGTATATATGCTTATATTTTACAGGTACCTTTTATCTGAGCTTAAATTAACCTGTTCTGCTTCAGATGTATGCAATATGACAGGCTGTATGCAAGGAGATTTGAACTTGATAACTTTCTGTTGTCTCCATGCCAGAGGTGACGCAAGGGCAAATTCTCAGCAACTTCTTTCCTTTAAGCAGAATGTTGACACTTTTAACATTCAGGGGTTTTATTTTTCATAATTAAAGCCATGTGAACTTAAAAGACTTTTTTTTATATATAAAGCTTGGTGAACTCAATCCCAATCTGACACATTAAATCCTCAATCTTCCAAGAAGTGCTGAGACACCCAAAGTGATGAGCTGAGGTAAAGTGTAGCTCCTTATCTATCACAGTCAGGCCCCTTTTTCCTTCGCGGGAATTTCTCGACGAGGCGCTTGAAGTATCAAATGGTTAGGGATGGAAATGTCCTTCCTTGGTCCTTCAGTCTCCATGGTCCCAAGAAGATGGTTCATACACACGTGTAAATATGTGCTCTTTAGATGTCCGTGTTGACCCTGTACTGGTGTAATTTATTATTATATTGGGATTTAAGACCATTTAATCTCATGTGTAAATAGACATGTGAAAACGTGAAATAAATTGTTTATTTGGGGTTTTAGTTAACTAATTAATCTGGGACTGCACTGGATGATAAATCTGCTAACATTAGCTTGCCTTTTTTAGCTTGCCTTGCTTCAGGGGCGGCTGTGGCTCAGTGGTAGAGCGGTTGCCTGCCAATCGGAAGGTTGGTGGTTCGATCCCCGCCCCTTCAGTCATTGTCGAAGTGTCCTTGGGCAAGGCACTGAACCCCCAGTTGCCCCCGGTGCTGCGCATCGGAGTGTGAATGTGTGTGAGTGTTTATCTGATGAGCAGGTGGCACCTTGTACGGCAGCCCCGGCCACAGTGTATGAATGTGTGTGAATGGTGAATGTATCCTGTAGATGTAAAAGCGCTTTGAGCAGTTGTTAAGACTGGAAAAGCGCTATATAAATACAGCACATTTACATTTACATTTTGCAAATGACTCTGTCAGCTATTTTTCCAAAGCAACCTACACCAGTTCCATACAGAGTAGTTGCAGCTAGCTGGGTAACCTCAGCTTGCTTAATCACTAACCGATCTTCACCCAACCACCAAAAATAGAACACAACTAATTATATAACGTGTACAACTTGTCCATGACTCCGTAAACATTATTACTACCCGTCTTTAGCGCTGTCTAGGTTTCCATCGGCAATGCCGGTTGTCAATAAAGAAAACCATGATCCTACGCTACTTAATGACGTCGTCATAAAGTCCATCTTTAGTAGTTTTGATTGTGAGACCCCTAGCAGCAGAAAACTGTACAGTCTGTTTAATGCAAAATCCTTCAGTCAATCAATATCTTTACACACACTTTTAAGTTCATTTAAAATGGGCATATTCATTATGACTTTGCTTACTAGAAGATGCAGATGTTCTATCATTTGCCAACTCTAAAATATACTTTGGGATGAATAAAGTATCTATCTTCTTGGAACCCTGAGCAAAACCACTATAGAGATCCCTAAATCCTGGACAGATTGCCCAATATAACCAATTTAGTGATACATTTTGCAATAGTGGTAGAGGCATACAGAATCCCCTCCAGAGTTCAGAGCTGGTGTTGAAGCAATTCCTACACAAGAAGGAAGAGGGGGTCAACCAATACCTGCTGAGGATCACCCACTGGTCTTTACACGGTATCATCTGCTGATGGCGAGTCTCTGAGGGCAGCAGGAAAGAAAACCTTGAGTTTTTCTAGCAGGTTTGCCAGGGGTCAGGAGCCAAAGCATATATATTTACTGTGACATGTCATTATCATGGACTCACCTAGGGAGACTTCTGCTGAATATGTGCATTCAAGTAGAGGTAATTACAGCTGCAGACTGTTATATGGCCGAGGCGACGAAGGTAAAGGAGAAGGAATATGATTTAAACCTGGATCATTTATCACTCCATCGCCTCTGTGGTTCAGGGTTCACTGCAGAAGGTTGCTTATTTCCAATTTGTTCGACTCAATCCACCTTGTGCCCAAATCCCAGCAGAAGAGCCATTGAGAGGATCTATGATTGGAGTCGTGAGGATGGCTGGGAGTGACAAAGAGAAAAAGGAGAAGGATTTGGAACGTAATGTAAATGGACTTTTCTTATATAGCCCTTTTCTAGTCTTAACGACTACTCAAAGCGCTTTTACATAGTACAGGAACCATTCACACACTGGCCCAGGCTGCCGTACAAGGTGCCACCTGCTCATCAGATAAGCAATCACACACATTTACACACCAATGGTGCAGCATTGGGGGTTCAGTGTGTTGGGCACTTCGATATAGAACTGCAGGGCCAGGGATTGAACCACCAACCTTCCAAGTGGCATTCCACCACTCTACCGCTCTACCACTGAGCCACAGCCTCCGTACTGTACCCTCCTTCATTCCCCTTCAAACAGAGACCACGCATGCATGACAGATGGACAGAAACCTGGCAATTTCATCGACATTTGATCTTCTGACCTCTACCCACCCTGACCCAGCTGCATGTTTTTCATTCTCGTCTCCCCTGCCACCATGTGCATATGCCCTGGAGAGGGAAATGTGAGAGTTTCACTAAGACGTCCCGAGTGAAGCCATGCCATTAAATCCCTTCTCTGTTGTACATTTTCTTTCCATGTTGCTGAAAGACCAAAAGATGGTTTATTGCTAATGTGGTCTGAATCAGTTACTGATATATGAGTTATTTAGGAGGAAACGGTAGGTAAATCAACAAAGTTCTTTTACCTCTTACACCCCCTTTAATCCATTGGCCGACAATGCTTTCAAACCCACATAACTATTTCAAATAGTTAGTTTCCTCGATTCTACTCTACAAGCCTGGAAAAAAACTTTTAACAAAAAAACTATACACATAAATATGTATAACATGTTACACATGGAATCAAATTTCTATGTTATGTAATGGGGTCACATAAAAAGGACTATAAGCCGTCTCTAAATTACATGCCAACACAGGACAACAATTTAATTAACACAATTCTCTATTGTACTATCATGACGCAATGTGATGTAAAGCTTCAAAACACAATTTTTTTATGTTTTATAATCCAAATCATGTGATGTAATTTTTACCAATAGGAAGCATTGTGGTATAGCACGTCAACAGCAGTGTACAGCATATTAATCATATTATGCATTGCATAAATTATTATTTGTGTGGTATGTTGTGTGGTCATCTTTTAATTGTTTTTAATGTTGACTGTATGAGGCTGGAACTGGCGCTTATCATCTATACTTGAACAATGTTCTCATGACGTTCTAATACCAAGAAAAGTTTAGGTACAGTTAGTTAAAAGTCATGGTGCACACACAAAAGGGTTTTCTGTTATTGCTTTTCTAAAGTCTTGGTCAAAACAGCATTTGAAACAACATTGAGCATCAAAATCAATTAATTCTAATAAAATAGAGGAAATAAAACTTAACAAAAACATTGCTTCCAGTGTGCAGGTATTTTTCCACTGTAACCTATGCTATGGCCTTCAAAGGCAACATATCTCAAACCAAGTAATGGGAGATTTTAGATGTTAGACAACATGCTTCACCTTCATAACAGCAAATTGGGCAATATTTTTTTGAAGAATGATGTTCCTCATTCCAGTAAAGTTCCACGCAATTTAAGAATTTGTTACATAAACAGCTTATACGTTCTCCCAATTATATGTCACATCACTATACTATTTTAACTCTGTGTCGTTGATAACAGAATAAAATGGAAGAAACCCTTCAATTATGTAAACTACATACTTTTGTGGGAGAAGCACAAATATCCAGAGGCCTGATGCCTGGTAAAAAAAGTGAATAGAATCATGGTGCAGCTAAAACCTGTTTTTCACCTCTGCATAATGACTGGAAACATTGACAGCTCGGTGGACAGCCTTTTTAATGTCCACCTCTCCTGTGTACATGTCCAACACATGTTGTGCTGTGCCATGCTCATCAGCAGATGCAGAGTGGGTTGGTTAAACCTGCGAGGGAAATCAGAGGTGAGCAGGTCGACCACCTCAAATAACTGGCTCCTGTAGTAGTGCTCTGGATTTTCCCCACTAATGAGGTGCATCCCCGTTACCGCAACGGCTTGGAGCCCGCCCACGCCTTGTAAGCCGATGCCTGAACCATGCCATTAATGGCCATTCTTTGGCCATCTTCAAAGATGCTGTGGAATGCAACAGTAGACCTTAGGTTTTTGTAGTGTGTCTGAAGCATCTGCACCGCTGAGACATCCGTGGACTGCAGCACCAGAGCCTCCTCTTCCGCAGAAAAGAACAGTTTAAAAAAAACATTCAACCTAATGAAATCCCTGAATTCTGATCAATGTCTGTAATCCTGGTGCTAGCTTCCCTTGCTAGTTTGATGGTCAGCTTAACTGTAACATAACACACATTTTAAATGTTCATAATTTTATTGGTTGCAAACTACACTGTATGCCTTTTATTGGTGTGCAAAATAATCACACTTTTTAATCTGTTCTAAATGGTATTATTCAACCCGTTCTCACTCCAAATGTGTAAAATACGACGTGTGGTCAGTGGCTGTCCGAATCTGATGCAACAAAAAAAGACACTCTTTAGCATTTGTGTGGAACGTACCGGGGAGAGAAGCATCTAGGTTTAGCAACTAGTATGTAAGGGGAGGTTGGTCAGGGGTGGATGGGTCAAACACAGGACTTTCACTTAGGACCCGCGTGTGTCCTTAACCCGCCTGTTATTCCCCCATGTCCCAGAACCGTAAGCCCACCTACGAGCTTTCCCTTAACTCAACCATCCCGTTCCCGCAAGTCACAGAACTGAGCTTTTCTTTAACCTAACAGCGTCTAAATAGTCCGGACAAAGCTCGTTATATGATTGCTTTGCCGTCAATAACAACGACAAAGACACCTGACTAAGCGTCCGTATTTTACAGGATGGGAGTGAGAATGTGTTAATTTTTAAGCATTTAATGATGCGACTAATGAGACTGGACTACATCATTGGAAACTTAGTACACCTGAATCGTACATGGAAAAAACGTCAGTCTTGTGGACCATCTGGAAGAGCTTTGAAACTTAACAAAGACAAACTGTTGCCAGATGCATTGACGTATTGTCAAAATGAGAAAATGTGGTCATTTCAAAGGTAGATATTAGTCAGACAATCGGGCTGTAATTGCCTTTTAATACTCTGGTAATGATTTTGAAGTGGTAGTTTTGTCCTGTCTATTGCCCTCACATCCAGCAAGACCAATCAGTAATGTGTTTCTCTGTTCTTGCATCACTGCTTCTCTCTTCCTTTTTTCTGTTTTTCTTCTCCCAGCTAAGCCTCTGTCAGTTTCCCCCTAATAATCCTTGACCCATGCTGAAATTACACAGCAGACAGAAACAAAGAACTCTGTAACTATTACTACTACTCCCTGGGATTGTGTGTGTATAAGACAGTTAACCAAACCAGGTCTTTTTGAAGCATTCATTACGTCAGCTGTGATTCATCAGTTGTCCAGAGCCCCGATTGTCCGTGAGAAACTGTGGCTGGAGTATAAAAGAGAGAAGGATGAAGTGGGCGTCAGCGGGTCAATGTCCAAATAAAAAATGCTAACATCTGTGTTTCCCTCAAGACTTAGCTGCAGTGAAGAGAGCAAATTGATTTTATTCAGATAGAAAGCTAATGGTATTGAGGCTATATACCCTCTTTCCCTTAGTTCCACGCTCTGCTTTCCTCTTAAAGCAGGGATGGACACTGATCACAAACATGTTTTCAGAGACTCACAGCCATTTCCTCTGTAAGCCCCAGACAACACCTTGCATCACATCATCTCTTTTATTTCCTCTGCCTGCAGCTCCATGGGTGATTGGCTTGGAAATGAATGTTTGGGGAATGGATTTACAGATATCCAGCGCACCTGGGCGCATAGCACAGAATAGAATAGATAAAACGACTTAGAGGCTGTGTTCACACCTAACTGATTTGGTGCAGTTTAAACTCTGCTGTGTTTGCCTTTTCAGCAAATCATTTGTTTAGGCTTGATTGTTTGACTATACATATTGTATTTCGGAAACCACACACGTGTGGATGAACGTTGTAATGTTTTAGCCACACTGGTGGAGGGACTTCAGGGATGGTAATGCCGGTTATCCACCACTTCAGACTGAAATATATGTCAACAAATATTTAAATACTTGTCATATTTTTACAGAAATGTAAAAGATTTTGAGATGGCCAGGCTTCTCATCAGGGAAACAATGTGTCTAATACTTTAGTTTAGTGGTTCCTAAACGTTTTTTTCAGAGCCCCCTGTTTAGTGATCTGTATATATAGGGACATGTAGGGATAGTCAGCGAGATGAAGTGCCTTTGACTGGGATAGATGAAATTGATTTGTATTTGCTTTTCTTTGTTTTTGTTCGTGTGATGTTTGGGATTGCTTCATTGTTTGCTTTTTTTTTTACCACTCCTCTTAAAGACATGTACATACCAGCAGAGTTCAATATTAGCACCATTTACCAGCCAAATGCTGGTAAAATATGCAAGTGGATGGTAGATTTGCTTTACTCACCAGCCAAACATACTGTGCCCATGTTATGAAAAAATCACTTTCTCTGGGATTTGGGGTGTTATTTTGTGTCTCTGTTGATACCACACGCATACAAACTTGAAAAAATGTCTGAATGTCCTCTGCCTTCAGTCTCCGGGTGAACGGTTCAATAGCTCCACTGCTTTCTACGTCACTAGCCGGGACGAGGTGGCTAACTGTAGCATGCTAGCTCATTCTTAATGACAAAACACTGCTACGACACACTACTTCATCATAATCTCCAAAAGAACTACTTCCATGTCCCTGTTCTGCAGGTATTCCACAAGTGGCCCTCGTCTAGAAGAAGTTTCCCAGCTAATCCTGCCTTGTACTGACCAAAGCTGATGAAAGAGTTATCTAACTGACGTGATCTTACCTAGCTACTGAGCATGTGCAACTTCCAAAAAAGATAGTATAGGAGTGAGATATCTTACTCTGTAGCTATAACAGAGACCCAGACACACAGGGTGAAAACAGGATCTGCATCAATGGGCATATATGGTGTTTTTTGAAAATTAAACCATGTAAACCTATTCTGGTACATCCTCAAATTACAATTATGAACCTGAAAATGAGCATAATATGGGCGCTTTAAATTTGAACATTCACTAGCCATTTGGCTAGCAGATAGAAAGTAAATTGAATTGTAACCCTGCATTTCAGCTCCTAGTACTCTCACTTATCTGCCTGGCTCCTGATGGCAAGATGGCAGGCTAAAGGTTGAGGGTGGAGTCTAGGTGTCATTTAGATGTCTTGTATAGTAAACATGTGACAAGTCTGTAGGTGAAACTAAAGCTGCATGTTGTACACAATGAATGCAGCTTGTGTTATTGTGGAATGTAGATAAATCAGAAAGTTAACTATGTGTGCAAGTGCCTTAGCTTGCTAATACAGAACTAAAATTAGCTTGCAGCTAACTTGTCCTCTCGCATAGACAAAGGGTGCTAAAATTATTGTTTGACACGCTTAAATCTTGTGTTTTTAGCTAGCTACTGGCACTTTGCGGTGTTACTTTTTCTTTCTGTGGCTTACTTGACTGACTGTTAGTCAGTCAAAGACCAAGGATGTGAATGGCCAGTGTTTACATGAAAGATACACAACTGGACCAATGATCTCTCTTTTCTTAACGGACCAATCTAAAAAGTTTTCAACCAGACTGCGGCACATTCAGCCTATACAAATAGACTGGCCCACCGGATAATCTCCCGGTACTCCTGATGGCCAATCTATGCCTGTGTTTACCTGGAAGTCCTTTCACCAACTTTTCCATGCTTCCCTAGCAGTGCAGCAAAACCATGCATTATGTATTGCTATTTAGCCTTCCACAGCCAGGTAACAGGTTGAACCAATACGCAACTGGTGAACTCTCAGCAGGGTAAAGTGTATATTCATCCCTCAATGGTGCATTAGAGGTAAGTTGTTTCCAAACACAAAATTGAATTAAAATTCATTGCGAAATACATTGGCCATGCCATCAAGAACAATATGACTATGAGAGATTATAGATTACAGATCGGCAGACAAACAGAACGTTAGTCACTCAGTTAGGTTTCTTGTCTGCTTGCTTTTCGTGGTTGATTAAGTTTTTTAAATATATCAAAAGCTTCAAAGCCTCAACAATTTTATTTGGGAAAGCTCTAATAATAAGAATAGAACTCTAATCAGACTCAATTTTTTTTCCTGTTTCATAAGTCTATGTCGTAATATTACTGTAAGACTTATCTCTGTTTTCTGATCTTGTCCTGTTTGTTAAACATTTGGAAAAGTGCAGATGCTAAACATCATGAAAGCAAAAATTAATCGGAATAACTAAAAACTTAAATAATTGTGACAGAGAGAAATTTAAAAAGAAATTCACATATTGCAGATTGAGAAAAGAAGAAGAGGTATATTGCATTATTTTGATAAAGAGACTAGATATTTCTCATATTCCGCCTCCCGTTGCTTTGACTCCCTGGCCCACTTCTGCATCTCAGCCTGAGCTACACACTGTAACATGCAACCATGTACTTCACTGTTCCTTTGGAAGCAGCACAAACCAATTTCAAAGCATAAGCAGTACAAACGACAGAAAGGTCAAGGATTTAAGGCAATGCCGCACTGGATCCAGGACTTTTATCAATTTCACTTAGGTCACATGTGTCAATCACTGTGGCAGACGTCCCCTCTGTGCCCTTTGTTGACTGCATTTTCAATCTAGTACACACTGACAGGAATAATCCACTCTAACTTTCATAAACCCCATTCCCTTCCTGCAGACACTTTAAGTATGATCGTTAGTACTGTCAACATGCTGAAATAATAGGTTTAAAGAAAACTGCAACATTTAACAAAATGATTGTTCTGGAGACGTTTTTGCGAAATACAAAAAAAGCATGCTGTAGGAGTTGCTTTCTCTTTATCGGAGCAACAATGCTGAGTTCACGTTCTTAATTTGATCCAAATGAAGTGTTTCCCCCCCACTTAGTTCTGCTTCTCAAATTGCTACACTTACGGATGAGCCTGCAATGATCATGTTACACTTATTAACAATATTTGATTGGGCTGTTCATTTATCCTTGACAAAGGAGCTGAAGAGACAATTCACCCCCCCCCCTCCCATCCAGCCCCCACTCTTGTAATCTCCCACTCAGCCATTGTTGTTTTGCACAAGACATGCAAGCACACATCCGCTCTAGGCCCCGGGGATTAAAGTCTCGTACAAGAAACACTTCCAAACACTGTGCGGTAATCAATTTGATGTTGCATAAAGGTCATTTAATCCTCTTTTAAAGAAATAGAGAACTCTGATTAATATTTCATACATTCATCGATTCTCACTGACCTTTACATGTTAGAGGGGGTCAATTATCTTACACAGAAAATTGTGACTGAATGCGTTCCCTCTGCTGCGTTCATCATGCTTTTCAGGACATGCATAAAGAATACACCGTGATTGGAGTATGTGTTTTTTCCATTGATTGGTTTACTCTCAGTCCATACTTGGATAATGAGATGGGACAGGGAGAGTTAAGACATAGTTCACACTGCAGGCTAAATAGGATGAGGGCTGGTTGCTAAGTCAAAGACAACCTGAGGCAGAACACACGATAAAGACAACTGAGGCAGGGACCGTTGGGGGGAGCTTAAAAGAAAGTGCAGCGGCCTGCGGCGAGAGCTGGTCGCTTTTGAAGGGGTGTAAGAGTGCCGTGCAGGAAACATGCCTGTACCGCTACCACAAGAAAGGTATAAAAAAGCCGTGAGGGTAGTAAAAGGAAATGCAAGTACTGAACTGCCTGGGAGTTTGTATACGAGCTTGTCTGAACTTACAACAGTTCATTTCCAGGATAATTGCTGGCCGCCGGGTGTTCCGCTCTCTGTTTGTTGCAGTTGTCTAACTCTTTTTTTTATTTGGGAAAACAACAACAAACTTCAAGCTAGCAAGCGCAAGCGAAAAATTGGCAAATTTAAAGAAAATTTGGATCGTGCACCTATGCTTGATTGGTGCTTTGGGGGGATCATTGTAAAGATTTACAAAGAATATGTTTACGGCGTTTTCTCTCTAACTGGGACGTTTGGGGGCCGACTGGTGGGATTTGTTATGGTCAAATTACACAGTGTTACTTTTCTGTCCTCAGCTGGGAATCGTGTGAAATCATGCCACCTATTGGACTTTTCTATACAGGTGTATGGCACACAGGAAGCAGGAAACAGGAAGTAGGAAATAGATGTTTTTGAATAGTCTCCCGTCCTCATGCTTCTCTTTTTGCCAACAATGCACCAGCGCCAGAAGAAACCACTTTCCATCCTGAGTTGTAATGCTTAAGAAAGCACTCGCTGTAAGTGTACCTTTTATACATTTGTATAGTAGCCTATAATAAAGGATGGTGTTAAGCGTCACCTTCCAAAAATACCCTTCAAAAGTAATTAGAAAAAGTAATTTAGTTAGCACATGTGAGATTGTTTATGTGTTGAGGATACGTAACACTGGCTGAGCCTAGGCATGCTGAATTGTAGGAAACGTTTTGCAACCACATGCTCTGGAATTTACAGTACATTCTCAAACAGAAGTAGGTATTCAATTAATGACTAAATACAGGTAGATCACCTATAAAGGCAGATTTGTAATACATGCTGGGTAAAAACATTAAGAGGGGAGCAGAGTGACCTATAATGGCTCATATCGTTTATTCAAGATAATTTCCATCTCACTGGATAGGCGGGCGGTAGCTGAGTCCCAGGGGACTTGGGTTGGGAACTGGAGTGACGCTAGTTTGAGTCCAGCTAAGACCAAGTACAGAGTCTGGACTGGTAGTTGGAGAGTCTTTATCCTGACCATTGCTCAGGTGTCTCCCTCTCTATAACATCTCTCCATACATGAATGCATGTGTATAGGTCCTGTTTGTGCATGCGTTTGCATTATAGGCCTATGCGTAAAAAAAATAACAACATTGTAACAGTTCACCTTACACCAAACAACAAGGGAAAAACACATCACGCAAAAATTATAAAAGGTAACAGGCGGATCTAATATCTGCCAAGGTGTATAACACCTTCCCCTGCTACTTTCATTAAACTACAACTAAGTCATCCACCACAAACCCTCTAATTACCTTTAAGTGAGATTAATAAACCTGTTCATAGACGAAGGAAAACATCCTCACCAACAGGTACACGTTTCGGAAGGGTTGGCCACACTACTCCTACATACAAATATATTCAACCCTACCATAAACACTCCCACACATTTAAACCCCAAATAACCCCAATGCCCCCGCAGTTCAAATGTTCATTTAGGTAACTTAAATAATCCGAAAATAGAATAGTTCTCCTCATTCAAAAAACAAAACACAAAAAATGACAGGTGAAGCGTGGCGAGACGCCCCTGTCTAAAGGTTGCAAGGCCAACTTACGCAACCTTGGCACAGTCTGATTAGTTAAAGGGTTGATGCAGTAGTTCAGAGAACAAATTCCAACTGATAATCCACCGGTAAAAATAAGCAATTTTACTCGCAGTTGACCCCATCTGGCAAGCGAAAACCATAGCCTTCTCAAACCCGACCGCCTTCCCTGTTGAACTCCAGAGTCTTTTTTACGTCACTTCCCAGTCTCCTTGATACCCACGCATACATCAGCAAAACACTCATAAGAAAAAAATAAAACACAAAAGTCAGTCCATAAACAATCCGTGATCCCAACACAGGCCTCTTATAACACAGTTTATTATTTTCTACAGGTGAAAGAAAAAACAAATGCACACAATGCATGTTCTCCATCACATAAAAAAGCTGCACATGAAGACAGTATGAATGACCATTATAACATTAATTTCCACTGGAGGAATTAATATGGTCCCTTCTCCTTCTTCTCATTCTAATAACATCAGTACAATACTAGAGCCATGTTATACTCAGCACTGCTCCTACTTTGTCCTTAAATAACTAATACTCTTTAATTCACATCAATAATTCCAATCATTTTTACTTTGACAGTCTTTTGTTAGCGTTGAACAATGAACAAAAATGTTACACATTAAAAGACTTCAAGGAAAGGGAGGGATTAAGCCATTAGAGCCAGTTTTTAATGTATAACATCTCGGCAGGAAATCTTAAGCTTCACTGACAGTAATTTAAAAGTGATTAAAAAGCAGCATTACTGTATAACAGTGTTTTGGATATGACTTGACCAAGACAAGAGGTAAATAGGGGAGCAGAGTTTGCATTAACAGCACACAGCATCTGCTGT
>NC_048410.1:25254420-25275513 GCF_013103735.1 Etheostoma cragini
GTGTGTGTGTGTGTGTGTGTGTGTGTGTGTGTGTGTGTGTGTGTGTGTGTGCTACAGAGACTCCAAATACATTTTCCATGTCTACAGCTTTAGGAGTATGGATGCAGCTTTGTTTTACAGCTTTTTCATCATAATTGCGTGTTGCCTCTAATTTTTGCTCTGTTTCAACACAACTATGAAGTTGTTTTTACATGTTTACTTGTTCTGAATATTTCAATTGACAGTGTCTGTCACACTAGCAGCGGTAAGGATGCTAGTGTTTTCTCCTCTGCCTAACACTTTACAGCGGTCCAGAGAAAGATACACCGTGTAAATGTGTAGTTGGCTCATTGTCTTTTGACTGATGTGCATATTCAGCTGACAACAGTCCCCAACAAATGCACTATTTAGTCTCTGGCTTTTTAGCTTAGGAGCAACCCAGTTTTTGCTTATACAAAAAAAAGCTCAGCAGCAGCTCAAACTCTCTTTGCTAACCAGTGGTTTACCTTTTTAACCTCACTTCAGTGATGAAAAGATGTTCTTGTTCTTCAGATGAGATGTTACCCTTTAGAGTGCCATTTAGTGGATTTAGAAAATGGTTCACGAAGCTTAATGAGCTTTCCATTGGCCATCACTTGCCCCGCATTGCCAGCTCTATTTCCACAGCGCTGTGGAGTGAGGTCTGGCTACACCACACATACATTCTGGGATAGGAGAAAAAACTCTCTGGGTTGTTTGAATTTCTTTAAACCAATCCCAATGGTCTTGGGCGGCGCTAAGCTCCGGACGCAGAGACGGTGGCTCTGCTGAATAGTCTCAGGGAGGAACTTGTTCTGGTGGAACATACACCCCGCAAAAAAATACGCCATAAAATATTAAATAAAGTACACGGTTAACGTGAGCCATAGGCGCCGATACTAGAAAAAACTGAGCACCCACGTGTTGCAGACTGCCAGTAGGCTACATTCATTTAGAATTAAACATTGCAGTTGGTGCTAAGTGGATCATCTGTCATAGTCTGATTGGTTATGTCATACCTTAATGACATGGCAGACTCCTGTTCACGTGAACTATTTCTGTGTCATAAACACCAATCCACTCTAGAGCGCACCCTGAGTTCAGAGCTAACAACTGTCTGACAATATGCTATCCCTACATTTTGGAAAGACATAGACAATCTTGTTCGGTTCAAAATACAGATTGAATAGATGCTCATAATTTAGGGTCACTCTAAATAATGTAAAGCATAGTAATAATGTATAGAAAACAACTTGGATGGCAGGAATATGGCCAACAAGGTAATGAGTAAAGTCCCCAGGCTTACAAAGTTTTAACCAAAAATTCAAAATTTTTAGATTGGTCATCAACGATCATTTCAGCCAATGTCTCAATTTTAAATTCACATGTACTTACTGGTTTGAAGACCTAACAAACTGACTGAAAGGGAGGCTGCAAAACCCACAGAATAAATTAATACAAATAATGTTGAACTTGGGCCATAGGACTCATTTAGTTAGATCACCATTTGTTGAGCTCAACCAGCTCCCTGTTGAGTTTTGTGTTACTATGTCAAGACTGACCATGATCTTTAAAATATTGTGCGTTTCTCAATACCAAGTAAGCAAAGAACGTACTTGTGTTCTTGGGGAGACCGTACTTGCTGGCTGTACCTGGAAGAATGAACTCGCAAGTTCAGAAGCACACAAAACGCTGTTGACAGTTTTGAGACGAAGCGTTCTTCCTGTTATTGCGCAACACCCCCAGCATAGAGGGCGCTTGCCACTTTATAGTTAGCTTTGATGTGTGTATTTATAATAAAGCATAGACGGTCACCTTTCACACCGCCTTGTTGTTTTGTTACGTTTTCATTTAAAGTGCTTTTAAGTATCACGGGCCAATAACTGTATAAATAACGACACAACGGCGGGAAAAAATATCCTTGTTCGGGATTCAATTTTAATAGAAAGCAGAAAAGAAACCTTAAAATAGGTATTAAAATTATAGATGGACCGGGTAATGTTAGTCACTGCCGTCTGTATACTTTATCGAGAAGCCGAAGAGGAGCCTGCGAGTGAGGAGAGCCAGGATGAAGAGGACAGATATATATAACAGCGGTAAAAATTGTTATTGTTATTGTTATATATTACAATTGTGGACCTTGCTTTGCTGCAGGGGTCGGTCTAGACATGGGGCCAGAGTGGTCTGTCTAAATGTTGGACCAGAGTGGTGTGTGAGCTGACTGACAGGCTAGCGAGAGTTATCCCCGGCTGGCGTAGCAAGCTCGCCCGCTGGGGTTTGTGTAGCTTTCCAACTCCGAAGGCTTTTTTAATTCACCATCAGTTTTTGTTGAACTGCCTATATTCAAAATCTACACAGCTGATTTTTCACCTTAAAACATCTTTAAAATGAATTTATTGATTTAATAATACACGTAAATTATGAAAATATGTGTACCGGAAACCATAAATGCTTTACACCCGAATTGAATGCTGGGATACCGGCCCGGCCAAGTCCACACAAGTTACCATCCGATATATCCTCGGTAAAATGGGCGTGTCGAGATCACATCCGGGGACTTTAAGTGTTCTTGGCGAAATGCTAACTTGTGCACTGGGTCAGTACTTTGGCCACCAAACATGACGTTTCACAAGAACACAAGGACACAAGTCCATAGAAGAACACAGATTGAGAAACGCCCATTGTTTGGTAGTGTCCCAATTTTTTTTGTCATGCCTTTATAACTAAGGTGAAGGACACACACAATGTTTACACCCGGGGCAGCATATCTGACGTGTCCTTATAGATTATTAAATTAAATTAATTCTGTAACTTCTTGTCTTGCCCTGATGTCATTTGTTGAGGACCACAATGGAAATAAGTCATTGACTTTATTGTGTTTTTATCCTTGATTGTATTGGATGTCTTTTCCTGTGTAAGGAATTTTTAATGCAATTACATAAATCAAATCAAGAGGCAGTCCCCTGCTCCATATCCTATCCACCAATTACAGCGTCTCTCGGATGAAAATCTGTATTTATGAGAAGTGACGCTGTCCTTAGTTGATACTTTACTGATTCATTATCAAGTTAATAGGCTCTTGTGTTTGTGTCGGCTGCATGGGTTCTGCATGGGACACGTGGGTTCTGACCTGGTCAATGTGACGCGCTTCCATAGTATTGTCATAGGTGCATATTGACCGATTAAAGTTAGGGGTTTATAAAAACTAAATCTAGAGGAAATGTAATGTGAACAACAGAGGCTTCTTTTACATGGATATGAATATTTAGGACACCGGCAGGGAGATTTTCATATTTCTACATATTCCTGATGGAATACTGCGAGAATGGACAGAGAAGTCGAACTCCCACAAACACAACTGTAAACTAGATACATAATTTCGTTAAATTCCATCCAACTGGTGTATGATTGATGATTGAAGCTTCAGCGGAATTTAGTTAATTACCTCAAATCGCCACACATTGTCCAATTTCCACAACCAGTCATTATTCATACTTAAGCATGCAGTGTGGGAATACTCAGCTGAAATGGTGTTTAGTCATTATCAGCCATACAGTAAGAGCAAGTGAAGGGTCAGTTTGTGTGTGTGTCTGTGTGTGTGCGTTTGTAAACAACTATGTATAAATTAAACTCCATGTGTTTGTCATGACATTCTCTGCATGACAAAACATTGCTTGGGATTCAGAGATTTACTCTTTTATTTATTTATTTATTTTTTATTTGAAGGGGAACTATCCTTATTCGTCCAATTAAAGCCGGGACCTTTATTTACCTAAATCGCAGAAGGTACCTGGCTTTTATCTGAAACAGAATTTTATTAGAGGCAGGCCTTTATTTCTAACTCCATCTGTTTGAAATCCTTATTTTTTATGAAACATTTGCAAAAATATCTCCATAACAGGCAGAAGGGTGACAGAGCAACTTGGTCAGAAATGACCAAACACCACCACTGTGTCAGTTTGAACCCTGTAAATGTACCGGGTATTTATTTCAAATACAGGTACTACAGTGTTGCTGGTAGATTACGATAAGAGCCTACAGTTGTCACACCAGTATCTGATTACTGTAACAGACTGTAGCTAGCAAGCTTTGTTGCTAGCTCCAGGCTAAGGCTGAATCTCCTTTCTCTATCTTACCACTACCCCTTACCCCTTCCCCTCGTTTTTGCGTGTTCATGCGGGACATAGTCGTGTCCCAATACCTATTTCAACCGAGGACTAGGGATAAGACCGAGGGCTGTTTACCCCTTGAAAGCAAGTGAGGATGCAAGCTCAATAGTAAACGAGGGCTATTGTATAGCAAGCAACAATGGCTGCCGCATCGACTAGAGAGACCCAAAAATGTAAGTATTTTTGGTTTAAATCATTGATTTGAAGTTACGACAGCTTTTTGTATTAGCAGTTTTGTGATCTATGCAGTCCTGTGTGTATATATATACTTGCAACCATATTCTTAATTGAAAAATCGCTAGCTTGCGCTAATGCTAACCGCTAACGCTAACTGATTTGAACAACAGTCCCGCATTTCTCTGCCTTGAATGGACTGTATACAGTGATGAAAATAAGTATTTGAAAACCCTGCTATTTTGCATGGTCTTCCACTTAGAAATCATGGAGGGGTCTGAAATTGTCATTGTAGGTGCATGTCCACTGTGCGAGACATAATCTAAAATTAAAATCCAGAAATCACAATGTATGATTTTTTAACTATTTATTTGTATGATACAGCTGCAAATAAGTATATGAACACCTGTCTATTAGCTAAAATTCTGACCCTCAAAGACCTGTTAGTCTGCCTTCAAAATGTCAACCTCCACTCCATTTATTATCCTAAATTTCATGTAGTACCTGTTTGAGGTTGTTGCATAAAGACACTTGTCCACCCCATACAATCAGTAAGAATCCAACTAGTAAAGGCCAAGACCAAAGAGCTGTCCAAAGACACTAGAGACATGTGTTCAGGTTGTACCCATTCATTATTGCATTGGTACTGTATTATTGTAATCATTTCTAATTAATTCCTGTTCATGCACTTATATATTGTTGTTGGTTTTGATACGGGACACCGATGAAATATGAGGCGGGGGGGTTACTGGCCAACAGGCATCAGACTGTTCTGGAATATCAGAACAGCTGGTTTTAATTTGTTTGTTTGAGGTCTTGTGTCTTTTTTTTAGTTTAATACATTTGAGTGCCTTTTTAAGTCATGGTTCTAATAGTTGATAGTTGTTCTGTAATATGATTTATTTAAAGTCATGTTTTTGCCTGTTATGTTTAATTTATTGGGCAATATAGACTTAAAAGTGTTTCTGAACATCAGTGACATTCAAAACGGTGATGACTGAAACAGATATACCATGTGTGTGTGTGTGTGTGTGTGTGTGTGTGTGTGTGTGTGTGTGTGTACACATGTGTATTGCAAAGAGACCTAAGTACTACACAGGCAAGATTATCTGCCATTGAACCACCAAAGTGTACATAAAATAACTATAAAATATGACACTGTTGTCAAAACCCACGCATTTGACAGACAGAGACGGCATCTTGAAAGTTTGTGATCAATATTGTATGGTGATGTAACCAAGTTGTGTCTCATTTCATAGGGGTATGTTTTCACCCCTTACCCCTACCCCTTGGTGGTTTCAAGGGCCAAGGGGTAGGGGTAAGATGGATAAATGGAATTCAGCCTAACTCTTCTCCACCCACCTCCAGCTAGCTAGCTACGTTTCTAGCTCCAGGCTAACTCTTCTCCTCCCACCTCCAGCTAGCTAGCTTCGTTTCTAGCTCCAGGCTAACTCTTCTCCTCCCACCTCCAGCTAGCTAGCTTTGTTTCTAGCTCCAGGCTAACTTTTTTCCTCCCACCTCCAGCTAGCTAGCTGTGCTCTGCTCCTGTCGGCTAATTTTGTCGGCTCATCCTTCTGTTTTTTCCAGTCTCGGATTCTCCAGTAGTCAACGACATCGACTACAGTTTTCCTCCGCATACTCTTCTTGTTTTGTTGTTGAAAAGTCTGTCACTAGCACCAAATTCCGTCATTCTCTGCTGTCACTAAATGAGACTGTGTTACATCCAACATAGCTACTGCTGCCATCTGTTGGCACCTGCAAGTTACTACACACTACACATAGCTGAGTAACACATACAGCTGCTGTGACAAAAAGATCGGTTGGACAATACTTTACATGGGTACCGTAATCCAGAAAAACAAAGTGTGAAAATAAGAATGAATATACTGAATCTGTTACATTAAATTGGTGTATGTTTATTACGATACGATAAACCTGAATCCACATTATATGAAAGGCACTTATAACGGAGATGATCTACATTTCTTTTTCCCTGGCCTTAATTTGAGGCCGTTCTTTATTTGTCCATGTTGACCACTCCCCCGGCCACTATCAGAGGCCCGGCTTTTAATTGACTACCGTTCTTTATTTGTGGAATTACGGTATGCAGTTTTTTTTAGCTTAGTCTACCTTAACTTAACCGCTTTGGAGTCAGTGTGATGGTTATATGACTTTTTTTAGGTTAATGGTGTTTGTTTGGCTTCCCCCCCCCCCCAGCGCCTATTAGCGGAAAAAACACAGTTGCATCTTTTGGCTTCTTAGTTGCCATACTCAGCATCAGGAAGTACAGCATGATATCAGGTCTCGCGATTTAATGGATTGCTTCATGGCGCTGCACACATACAGCCATTCAGCAACCGGCTAAAAAGGTAGTGATGGAGTTTTTCACACTATTTTCATGGCTGAGCTGGCAAAAAAGAAGCAAAAAGCTAGGAAAGCGTTGTCAGAGGATCAGAGGAAACGGCAGACTGACCAACACAAGGGAACATAGGAGCTGTAGGGGGAGCTCTACAGAGAAACCTTTAGGGGGAGCTCCATAGAGAAACCTTTAGGGTGGGCTCTTTAGAAATAAGAAATACATTCTAACATACTGCATAGCGCTGCTTTATCATCTGACAGCGCTACGTTCAAGATGCTGCCATGCCCAGTGCGTTCCATACAGTCGATTGGGGTGTCTTAGGTTGGTAGGTTTTTGCGTCTGTATCTCGAAATAAAGTAGTTGTATTTCTGAACAGCTGAAATTCTGGAAATTCACAATTTTTCAAACCATGAATGCAATTTGCAGACATAGAGCAACACATTTTCAAAGCCTTCATATCATACATCTACAGGGGGCGAGGGGCGTGCAACTTTGGTGTTCCAAAAACTACTTGTAAAAACAAACCACCACTATGTCCACAAGCTTCTCAAACCATTGAAACAAACTACATTTACTAAATATTATTTAAAATGTAGTCCTATCCCCCCTGCAACCTAAAAAACCTAGCTGCGTGTCTGGGTTAGCTCAGTTGGTATAGCAGGTGCACATAGACAAATCTTTACTCCTCAACGCTGTGGCCGCAGGTTTGACTCATTATGCCTGTCTTTCCCCTCTATCTCTCTCCCTTTCCTGTTTTTATCTGTCATGTGGAAGTAAAGGCCTTAAATGTTTTTAAAAAAAACGTAGCTACGTCTCTGATTCAAATGGGCAAAGTGATGTTTGCACAGTCCGGCAGCGAATCTGCGTGTGTGTGTCTGGTGGCCCTGCACCCTGGCAAAGACTGGGGCGCCTGTGTTGCCCCCAAGCCTGTGAAGCTGAAGTCAGTTTCCCAAGGAAAAGTTTAAGCACACATGTTTAACTTAAAGTTAACGTTAGCCAAAAGTCAAAGTTTTTTTTTGCATATTTCATTGAAATCAGAATCAAGTTTTGAAAATAGACATTTTGTACAAACACAAAAGACACAACAAGTTATACATAAAACGCCAAGAAAAAGAAACAAAGAATAAAAGAATAAATAAATAAAATAAAGCACACAACTCACCCACCCTGCCCTGGCTAAGGCAGAATAATAAGCATACATACAAAAGGTAACAGAACTTGGTCTGGTAAGACTTAAGTAAGTCTGTGAAATATGATAGAAAAGGCTGGCATATACAAAAAAACGTATCAGTGTCACTTCTCATTGTGTATTTAAATGTCTCTAGTTTCAAGAAAAACATCATCTTTGAGCCACTGTGAAAGTGAAGGAGGGTTTGGAGACTTCCACTGTAAGAGAAATCAACGTCTGGCTAGTAAATGTGGTCACTCTGAATGTTCTGAAAAAAATAGCAATTAAGGGGCACGGTTGAAAATGTATTCTTGTTATATTTGAAACTGTGTTCAAATAACCAGTCCAGAAATGGACAAAGGAAAAACATGTGGCTCAATTTGCAATGTAATTCACACATCTATCACACTTATCCTCTGCTTCCGGGAAAATAACAGTTTTGATTTTGAAAAGTGGAGCCTATGTATATAACCTTAAACTGAATCAGCCCAAGACGTGCACAAAATGACACAGTACTCAGTCCATCAACAACTTCCTGCCACCACTCGTCAGTAAATTGGAGTCCCATAGTTCCCCCTCTTCCAAGCAGTCTTTGTTTTCAAGGTTGTGTGATCGCAAAGTTCCAGAATGTGATTCTACATTTCTGACATAGTCCCTCTTTTGTTGTGGCTTAAAGTTAGGCAATCCTACCCTTTTAAAGCAGAACAGGTGTTTGATTGGACACTATCTTGTGACGTTGTATATAATAATCTCACCCATTTTATAAATTTTCAATACAGCAAATAAGTAACCCCACTCTACCCTGTCGAATGCCTTCTCAGCGTCTAAAGATATTACAGTCTCAGATGAGTTAGTTGTTAGTGTTGAATAAATGTAAAAAAATATTAATGAAGCCATTCTTGAATACGGTTGATGCACTCTGCATCATGAAATCAGTAAAATATTTAGACACAGATGAGTTGGACCAGGTGCGGGGACTAGAATGATCTAACACAGGGTTAAACACACAAGTCTAATCACCCCCAAAAATTAACAAATGGGTTTTTAAATGAGGTATACTGCTGAGTAATCGATTGGTAAATTCAACATCCTCAAAATTAGGAGCATAGACCTTAGTCTGCAATAATGTGCTAACTACTATAATAAATCTGCCATTTTTATCTGCAATTATCCCCCTAGATAGAATTGGAACTTTTTAGCAATTAAAATAGACATTCCTCTGGCTTTGGATTTAAAATTGGAGTGTTAAATCTGACCTATCCAGGGAGATCAAAGATCCATCTTAGACTTAAGGATCATCATAGGATCCTTAAGTTTAAAATGGGTCTCCTGCAAAAACACAATGTCAGGATTAAGCCGCTTCAGATGACTAAAAACCTTGGATCTTTTAACAGGATTGCCCATACCACGTATATTCCAAGTGAGAAAATGAGTTGGCGTGCCCACATTAAGTGTGCTAGTATTCAAACTAGCAGAACACATTAAAGTGTAAATAAGAGAACCAAAAAGCCAGGGTGAAACGCATCCACCCACCTAAACTCCCTCACACAGACACATACCTGCACAGTACAAATAATCACATATACCCTAATGCACCAAAGAAAAGTCTGCATAAGGGAAACAGCAGGAAAAAACAACAAATACAATTGGATGAAGTCTGTTAGTCGAACCATAACTATTGTGAGCATATGTTAAATATTTGTTGATTCTATAGGCTACTTAGCTACAGGGCCCTACAGTGTAACACAGGGATAACCATCTTGATCTTTACATGTCAGAGTAGCTAGAGAGATTAGCTGAAGCTGAAAAAGAAAGCCAAAAGTGGGGATATTGCCAGTTTTTTACAAAAAGAAAATTCAAAGAAGTGCGCAGGATGAAGAGAAGGAGGGAAATGAAGGAGAAGGCAATAAACTGGAGAGACCAGGTGGGTCAGCGCTGAAGGCGGCCACCGAAGGAGATGCAGCAATAAGTGAAGACTGTGTGTGATGAAGAGGAGGGTGCAGATTCAGAGAGAGGGACAGACGTAGGGAGTGATCAGGAGGAGCCAGATGAAGATGACAGGGAAGAAGAGGGTAGGCCTGCTTCACCCCTGGACCACATTCTATGTTTTTGTTCTTCTTTCATATAAATTGCAGTACAGTAGCATAACATGTCATATCACTCAGTAAAATGACATGGTTTCAGTTTGTGGCTGTTTCTATTCTGTTGTACGTATATGTTATATGGTTAAATACGTATGTAAAGATTTACATCAAGTATGTTTTACAGTTTGACATTTGTTCTGATCATAATTATTGATACAATCTAAACTATTTTGTATTCTATTTGTCTTACTTTAGTAGAAATTATGATCAAACAAAAGGTTATACAAATGATAGAAAAACATGTCTGTTATGCAGTTTTATAGTTTTTCCTCTATATTTCACACAAGCAATTCATATACGTGGTTTTCTGTGTACCGTCTTCCATGCCACCCTGCGTGTTTAGAGGTCTATTACTGCCAGGAAAGACAGGATGGACTCATCCCATGATTCCTCATAGGTTATTATCTTAATGGCAACAGTAAACTCTTTAGTTTTGACAGTGTTTGATGTTGGATTTAATAGCATGCCTTAAATGTTGTTTCCAGGCACAGATTCAGAATTTCCTGGCTTGTTAACTTTGGTAATTGTGTGGAGGCTGTGCAGGCAACACCCATCAGGGTTCTCCTGGGCTTTTGTGGCAGATTAATTTAAAAATAATTCGTACCTGCTTCATGGAGAGAGATGATTAGAGGGATGTGTCACAGTGAGGAGGCAGCTAGTGAATGACAGAGCTCTGTTGCACTGTTGGATGGGCCTCGCACATACACTCAGACACATCTTGCATTTCATTACTGAATTGATTAGTACATTTAAAGAAATGTCCAAATCTTCTAATGAATATCTGAAACACATGGTTAAAAGTTATTCGGCGTGACAGTGACGATTCAATCTAATTTGAAAATGTTATTAAAGCAAAGGAATCTGGTCCTGCTGTTTTGCTCATCTCTCGGTACACACACACACACACACACACACACACACACACACACACACACACACACACACACACACACACACACACAAAATGCAGTTTGTGATGCTATTTTCACTGCTTCTCATTTGGACTCAGTCTTTGCATCTGCTGACAGAATTGGTGCATTGTGTGTTACCTAATTATAGATTATGACAGGAGGTTTTTGAAACCTTTTTTCAGGGGACCCATAGTTAATGGGGTTACAAAAAAATATTCAAGTGGAAATTTTATTCAGATGCACGCTTATGTGTAATTGAAATTATATAAGTTCTACAAAGAATACAACAGTTGGGTGAAGCAACTTTTACAGATATGTGAATAATCTTAATATGATGAATGATAAGGTGCGTTTAATAAAAAATATAATTTAAAAAATAATACAGCAGGGGCGTTGGACTTTATTAATTCTTGGGGAAATAAAGTTACTTTGAAGGGGAGCTTTAAAGACAGTCTTTAATCCCAGGAGTTGTTTGATTACAATTAAAAACCACTTCATCTTCTTTCAAACGCCGACGGTAACTGGAGTATGCTCTACTGAACCTACATATCTCAAGGATGGCTCCCCTTTAAAATCCCAGCTTTGTTCACGACAGTTCAGAACTGTTTGAAAACACTCAATGACCCAGCTAACCAAGCTAAGGATGTGTCCAGGTGGTCCCAGGTGTTCTGTAGAACATTTATGACTGGAATGACTAGTGACCAGGGTTATTCCTGGGCACCTCCCAGAGAGATTTTAGCCATCCCCAAAGGAAAGTCACCAGCACCAAAATGACAAATGAAATCCTCTCAATGTGTTTAAGAGCAATTTACTAAACATCCATTGAAAAAGAAGAATATAAACTTAAATAATAATAATTATCAGTTTCATCTCCAGGTGATTTTATTTATTTGTTTGGTTTATTGGGGTTTAATTTATTCAACAACAACAACATCCTGGCAATGGAAATACAGTACATATTTTAATCTTGACCTGGTGGATTTTCAAGCCAAACATGTTCTAGCAAACTTGGCAATACATTCTGAACTCAACGTGCTCAGACGTTGCAAGACTCAGGAGACACTCATGGTAAGATGCAGGAGGAGCCAGGCTGGAGTCACCCTACAGTGGCTGGACCCTCCTAGTGACACAAGCCTCCCTCCCATGCAGAACATCAGTATACCATTAGGTCCAGTGGCCCCAAGCTAGCTAGGAGTAGGAGTGGCTCCAGTTTGATGAAGATGCCTATTCTATATTAGAAGACTGCCAAGGGTGAGGGTTGATAGACACCTCAGCATGATAACCACCATCATTAACTTTGTTTACAAGCACATAATAGTCTCAAAATAGTTTTTTGCCCTTCTTCCAAAAAAGACAATATTGTGACTAAGCTGTTCACAAGGCTAATGAAAGTGAATATTCCACTTATATTCCTGTTTACATTTAGCCGTGCAAAATATGTTTTTTTTTAAGTTTTCCAGACACACAATACATATCCAAACTCCTCTCCAAGTGCAGCTTCTGTGTGAATTATGTTGTATTTTTTAATTATCTCCTCTGCATAACTTGTTGCTACATCTACTGGTGGATTTGTGAATAACAAGATCATGTTGGCCTATTAAACTCACTAATCTTTTAGAATTACATCAAAATTCGTAGTTTTTGCACTGTGGGCCGTTAGCTCGCTTGCTTTTTCTTTCTCTTTCTTACTTCTTACTTTTTTTACAAAGACTGTGATGAATGTTTTAATAAGCCTTTGTTACAGCTTATAGTAAGGATAAACGATGTTGTGAACTCAAGTACTTTACTTGGCAATCCCCATGCAGTCACTTACATGTACACTCGGGGTGAGCAACACTCAAAACTCTCCCAGTCCCCCCCACTGAATAATGTCCCTTAGCAAACATATATTGCAACAACGACAATTGGCACACAAATGTGGATTTCTATGGGTTGCTGCGGTGTTTGCAATGACTTTTTAAAAAGACAGGTGTGTGTTTGCACATGTGTACAAGGGAGAAAAAGGCTTGACGTTTGTGAGATGAAGAACCCGGTCATACATGTTCAAGGTGGCAGGGATCAGCCAATCAGTGCCTTTGTTTCAATTTGCAGATTACAGCAGAAAGGAAGCTGTTTGATTTAATATGGAACTGAAGTGTATGCTATTTGGTTACAAGTGGCTAGCTAGTTAGTTATACTCGTAGAATGTCCTACCTTTGCTATGAAATTTATTCAATTAAATATGGATGCAATGCTGCATTTATAGAATTGGCTTGTTTAAATTAATAATGAAAAAACAATGTGCTTTTGAGTGAAAAAAAGTTAACTATGAGATTAAATCATATTTCACCAAATTGGACTTTATACTGAATCGCCCTCCTTCCATAATAAAATGTATGGACCCTAAACCGCATCATAGCCCAGTGGATCATCATATATCGGAGAGATACACACCCTTAGCCACAAAATATATATAAATACCATAAAATATACCATGATGTATACTTAACATCCTGTGAATGAAGAATGAAACAATGAACCTTAATCGCTGTGACAGTTTCATGCTATGTTTATGGTGACGCTTCCTCCCGCCAGCAAATTTTTTTTCCCTCTATTTAAAGAGAAATGTAGGGCCTTCATGGCCTTTATCATGGCGCAGCTGGAGAACGACATGGAAGTGACAGGGGATTAAAAGCATTAAACAGCTGCAGATCAGATTCAAATCAGGGTGCTGCCAAGGACGCCGCCTACATGGGGCAGATGGGGATAACCCTTACCCCCCAATTCTAACCCTTAGGGCACAACTTTCATTTAGTTTTTAGCCTATTGCTTACTCATTGAAAGGGAATGTTCAGAAAAAAGCACCTTAACTTTTGTATCAAACCATTAGACACTTTTTTCAACAATGAAAACTCTTGCAATCACAGTCAGTATTGGTGTGCTTATTAGCCACTTAAAAAACACTTGAAAATACAACTCCTATATACCTTTGGACCTCTGAGATCACTGGGAAGTTAACACTCTCAATTTTCTGTTCCAAGTATCAGTGTGATTCTAGGCCTTACTGACACAGAGCTCCAGAGGTTAGAATAGAGGTTTTCTGTTACTGTCCAAGTCAAGCATCTGTAAAATGATTTGAAAACACATCAGAGGGGCTACAGACAATACCATTACCATAGCCACATGTCTCATCTTACTACAGAAAAAAATATTTTTTAATTATAAATTATAAATTGAGGAAATGGTGAAATCATATTTTATATCAAACGACTTGTCTTCTTATTAGCTAAACAGGTAGGCCGGTCTCGTAACATCTGTTTTTAACTGGAAGGAAGAAACGTCACTTTTTCACACATGGCTGCATGTTATTTCTGTATTTCTTTATTTTCTTTAACTTTATAACAGGATTTTAAGTTTTAAGTTTTTTCCACAACACTTTTGATGAGTTTTTAAAGACAGAGTTGTCTCTTCAGTGGAACCGCTGCAGTCCAATGGTAGACCAGAAATAGGCAGGGTGCGGATGTTTCACCCACATCCACACACTCCTCTCTGTCGGTTTGCTCAAAACCTTGAAAAAAATCAGATCAGAAAGCGTAGATTTATGTGTTTCATGAAAATATGAGGGATAATATTTGAGGAGAAGTTAATAAAAACATGTTTAAAATTAGCACTAAACTTTTCTTTCAGTGGTTAATTAAAATCATTACATGAGTTTGTATAATCTGTATAATATATATATATATATATATATATATATATATATATATATATATATATATATATATATATATATATATATATATATATATATATGTAATATGAGTAGAGTGGGTTGACCCACTTATCCTCGAACTATATTTTATAAGTTTGCACTGCAACACATGCATCTCCAAACAAAAAGGTAATGTTTCAGGTCCTATTTTAATCACTCAAGCCCAATAACCAGCAGAAGGTGACAGTCTTGGGCGCCCAGGCTGTATGGGCATCTCCCAGCGCACCTTCTATTTTGGTTCATGTAGGTGAAGCAGTGCAGAAAGGCAGGTAAAGATGAATAAAGATTGACGGATGCAAAGATCACAGACTGTAAAAATAATCAACGAAGCTTCGGGGTCTGAAAAGTGAATCCAATACTGATATGCATTAAAGCTTTATTCTTTCTAACTTTCAGCAGGGAACAACTCCACTGGTTCCAAAGAGAAGTCTATAGAACCATATCCATACTTCTTGCTTCATTTACTACCTCAGTAAACATTTTCATAATGTGTTTATGGTCTCAATCGCTAGTTTCAAGTCTGCAATACAGTATAATGTTGTTTTTTTTGTTCCAAATTAAATTTTAAGTTCCATTTATTTTCAAACAGCTGATGAGCAGGGGATGCTTTAGCAGTGAGGCTACACGCCGACCTGTCAATTAGGACACGGGCTTAGCAATGCTAACCATGGCTCTATCTTTTCCTCTAGCAAAACATTTACTAGAACATGGCCACACAATTTGTGGTGCTCATAGCATAGCTCATGACTAAACTCATCTGTACGTTCCTCTTATCTTAACTATTGGTCAAAATAATTCATAATTTCTTCTTTTTTTAACTCATATTAGGTATAATACTATATAAATGAGGGTTACTGACCATGAATTCCAAAGAGTAATGTAAAACCAGTGGTTGTAAGGGGGTTTTATTGAAAACAAAACAAAAAGTCTGAAAATTGAAGAAAATTTGAAATTTTTGTCCGTTTTGGACCCGGGAGAATAACACAAGGGTTATTTGCCCTTCCTCCCCAGTCTGAACATTTTCCAGCTGCTACAACAGAAACCAATTTGGCAATGATGAAAGCCAGAAATAATACTTTGTGATGTCTGTCTTTGAAACATCACTGACACAAGCAGAGTGAGCTCTCCTCGCCGTGCGGTAAATTATTCTCTGGGGCTTTCCTTCAGTCACTTGTTTGGCTCATTTCCTCTCTGAACAATAAAGCAGTATTGATGCCCAACTGAAAGGGAGTCAACAGCAAGGTTATTGCATCTCTATGCTGCTTGCTAAGCAGTGAACAACAGCGCGTGTTTGTGTGTGTATTTTGACAGGATCTGATTACTTTATCTGTTTCCTAATAACACAATATAAATACAGTACTAATTTATACTACGTTTCCAATTTCCTCCCAATCTGGAATGTCCACTTCCACTGAGCTATAATTATCTATCAAGAAGTGGACAGAATCACTGAAGGTATCTCAAAAGTTTATTTACTTGCAAATCAAGTCAGTTTTTTACAGCCCTCACAGCATAAGTACAGAAAAATGACTAACCAAAGCCTTCAACAGCAGCTTTTTATAATTAAAATGAAGTCATAATACAAAGTCGATGTTATCTCAGGCAGGGCATCTCCTGCGCCTGCTCCGCCCTAAGGAGCATCCTGTGCCTTTCACAAGGTCAGATTAGTGGCACCCATGATTATCTCGTCACAGCGCAGGCAGTATTTTGGCTTTCTACCTATGCAAACAGTTTAATATGAACAGCAAAGAGAAAAGAAGATAAAGCAATCATAATTTTCTATCACTCTGCCAACTCTACTACTGACATGGGAAGGGCTACACATAGACATGTGCTTCTTCTTTCACACATGGTGTCACCAAGTTATTTGCATTAAACATTGTTATGTGGGTCAAAAGATTTCTACAGACATCTACATTTAAACCAGACTTGGCCCACACTAAAGACTTATTTTCAAATCTAACAGATGTTCAAAACATGTGAGAACCCACAAATTACGACATGTAATGATATAACTGACATTTATGTTCCTATTTTGCTGGAGAACAACAATTTGGCCGGAACAGCTTAACACACACTAGCTAGCACTACTCTCCGCTGGAAGCCAGGCTGCCCTGGTTAGTGTAAGCTAACCATTGAGCTAACTAATTCTCTGTTTTTACTGAAGCCGTTAGCTCTGATAGTGCTCCTTCACCCTCTCTCTCGGCCTTCGTGATCCGCTAATCTACGGTATAAAGATCTGTATAAACGCAGTCTCCCTGAGTAGCCCAGGTAAAAAAGACTAGCCTGTGTCCTCGGTTGTCCCCGCTGTTCCCCACAAACAGGATGTCAGTAAATATTGAATAGTATATTATATATATTATATATATATTGATTTATTTTTGCAATTCAGAATCCGTGCGGCCAGGATGGACTTCTGAGCAGATTAAGGGATGCAAAAAACACTCATAACATACCTCACATCATAAAATTATCTGGCAAGATAGTCTTTAGAAACAACAAAAAATGTGGCCTTTGCTGTTGTTGGATGTTGGGAATCAGACCCAAAATTGGCTTGACTTCTCATTTGGTTTGTACCCTGCATGAGTGTGGTTGGAAAGTAAAATGTTTCAGATGTCTAGGTTAAATAGAACTGCTCTAACAGCATTTACCACATACACATGAACACATTTGACATGAACTCTGCTGCACCAGGTCAAAGTTGTGTGTTTTGAAAACCACCCATCCACCCCATCTTCATGCTTTTGTACAGCAGCAATGTAATGCATACAGTAATAAATGCGTGGAATACAAATGCTTTACTCTTCTTTTCTATGTGTATGAATGGGTCATAACAACAGCCTGTGTAGTAAGGAGCCTCTTCACATTAAAATATAGTCATTTACAACACGTCTGTCATTGCAGATCTCAGCAGTGACGATGGTCATTAAAGTCTCACCACAACCAAGCAGTAATTATACCATCACTTGTTGTGATACTGAAGACAGGGCACCCGGTTAAATTGTTGTATTGGTGATTTAGTATATACCGTGAGAGACATTGTCAGTCTTGTCTCTGTGTCTACCCCCTCTCTTCCTGTTGTGTCTTCTGGCCCAAAACAAATTGCCTTCTTTTCAGGGATCTAGGAGGGTTTTGCAGACAAGGGTGCAGATCCCAATGTGTTGCGATGTGTAATGAGTTACATGTTCATGAAATCATAAACAGGATATGGGGCTCCCTAAAGCTCAGAAACCCTCAGAGATGCTTAGAGCTACACTTTAAAGCCTCATAGACGCAGGATGAATTTCTGCCGCCCATCATCAGTGAAGTCAGCTGTACCCACAATGTTTTCTCGTTTTCTGTGCGCTTGCATGTCTTCAGCTTTCCTCATGCCTCAAGCTCTCCTCGCAGTTTTGATTCGAAGCTGTGTCAGTCTCAGCTGCAGATGCCATCATCAGTATGTACACTTCTACTGCAGCTTTTTTCTCAACAAGGCATTTGTCCTTAAAATCTGTTTCCATTACAAACCACAAGTCATTGTCTTGATTGCAGTGCACTTGTACTGATTTGCTTGTAAATATTCTTACTTAAATCTGTCTCTTGTGTTCCCAGACCTCACTGAAACTGGCAGATTTTAAAGAAAGAAATAATTATTGTAAGTCTTCCAACTTCTCTAAAGCTGTACACATTATGTGCCAGCTTATAGACAGGTATTTCCTTGAAAACCTATAACTATTAACCAGCCATTGTTTTTAAGCAAGTATCCATTGTTTTAAGTCTATGTGCACTTGTTAAGCAAACAATGTTGCTGTCTCTAAATGCTTTGTCAGTTTAAGTATATCACAAAATGTTGGCATGTTCAGATATTGAACTGAATTGGTATGTGTGAACCACGATATAAAATGGGTCTTTAACGCAAGGAACCAGCTATATTCTATATTTTGCCGTTGATATAAATATTCCATGGCAGTAAATGAGCTGCATAGCTCTGCAAGGAAGCTCATGAAATCCTGTTCATCCAGACAAACACCTTCCCATTAAGTCAGCAGCCAGGGGAAGGTCAATTAACTCAATAATTAGTAAACATGTGTGCCAAATTTTCCCTACTAGAGTGTCTTTTGTCTGGTGGATTACCTAATTAATAAAGGGAAGCTGCCTAATATTACTCGGTTAGGCTAAGCTGCCACGGCAGCAGGGTCTCTGACTGCAGAGAACAGTGGGGACTCTAACCCCAAAGAAAGGACAATTTAAATATTTTGTTTTGACACATCCTTATTGTGAAACACACCACAGTCTACAATGCTGGATGGACTCTGAATTACAATCCCATCTAGATGAAGAAGATTAACGTTGGACATAGTCTCTCAAATCAAGTTTAAATCAAGTTACACATCACCACAACAGTTTGTCAAGTGTCTGAGTATGAGACAAGCTTAAAGGTCTCAAGTCATGAACATTTCACTTTATTAACATTATTATGTAAATGTGCTGTATTTATATAGCGCTTTTCCAGTCAAAACAACTGCTCAAAGCACTTTTACATCTACAGGAAACATTCACCATTCACACACATTCATACACTGTGGCCGGGGCTGCCGTACAAGGTGCCACCTGCTCATCAGATAAACATTCACACACATTCACACTCTGATGCGCAGCACCGGGGGCAACTCAGGGTTCAGTGTCTTGCCCAAGGACAATTCGGCAATGACTGCAGGGGCGGGGATCGAACCACCAACTTTCCGATTGGCAGGAGACTGCTCTACCACTGAACCACAGCCGCCCCTTATGAGTTCCCCCAGCCTGCCTTTGGTCCCCCAGTGGCTAGAAATGGTTATAGGAGTAAACTGAGCCCCGGGTATTCTGCTCTGCATTTGAGAAAATTAAAGCACAGATCTGGAATCTTACTCCTTATGAGGTCATAAGGGGCAAGGTTACCTTCCCTTTCTCTGCTTGGCCTGCCCAGAGAATTTGGCCCACACATGAGAGAGAAAGACGACATGGCTTTGAAACGAGCAAAGTGGCATTTGGTGAAGGCCACGCCCCCCCTCCCCTCTACTCCTAAAATGCTAAAGACTCAGAAATGGCACATACTAAGGAAGCTCATTGTGGAAGGTGTATTTGTATAAAAGAGACTTCAGATAGGGTATAAGGCAGTGACGTGCAGTCAGGGTAGGCAAGCTAGGCACTGCCTACCCTGCCAAAATTCAAGCATAAAAATGTTTGTATAATTTGTATTTTTACTGTTTAATCTTGTGATTTATATGTATGTTATTCCAATTATTTAGACGGTACGATGACAAATGTAGCGTTACGCATACCCAAATAGAAAAAATGGTAGAATAAACTGTGCCTTTACTGTCCATTCAAGCGATAAACCAATTTTGCCCATGCGCACTTCGATCCTGTATTCTTTAACATGTACGTCAAAAGGTACAACTCTGCTGTGCCTTTGTACGTAAATGTGTTATGCCAGTAATCATCTCCGTTACATATCAAACATGGACCAATTAAAATCAAGATATTCCTGGCCCTTTGCGTAGCTGACGTCATTAGACCAGCTACGTCGTAAGCCCAATCCCCGCGAAATTCAAAGTAAAAAATGACAGCAGCGGTGTCCGCCGATATCACAGCGGTGAGGAACTTCTCTAAACTCGATTTTAATTAAAAAAAAGAACTAATAGCAAGATGGAGGTCTCCGCTAGCCTTAGATGGACTACCGCAGCAAAAGGGACAAAAACTCGTCCGATCGATTCCAACCGACTGGTTTGGAAGAAAAGATGTGGCTACGTAGCTGTGCTAACAGTCAGCGGCTGGACCACTACGGGGTCCCGGATCTGAACAACCCGCCTGCAGCTTTAACCAAGCTTGAAAAACCGTCAGCTCATATAATACCGGCAACTACAGCTTTCTGCCCTGAAACGGATCAAAACATCCAGTCGGAAAAGGACCGGGCCAGCACGTCTTTCAGCCCTCGCCACCTGTCTATTGAGAGTCAGAGACTTTGCAAACTAAAGACCCGTAAGACGAGTTTTACAACGCTATGATCGACGTCTTCACGAGGAAAGGGCGTCGGAGGGATTTTATTAACAAATAATCTACCGATTGGTGAGTCAGAAACTATTTTGGGTTTAGTGTGATTGAACTTTCAGGTTCAGGTGAGCAGTGTGTGTTTTCATTGTCGCTGACTGGGACTGACAAACATAATTGGCCGCTGTGCAATAATTAGAACAAAGACGGTTTCATAACTTGCATTCTGATGCTGGACATTACCTTGTGTGTGTGTGTGAGAGAGAGAGAGAAAGAGGGAGAGAGAGACAATGTATGTCACCCAGAGTATTTGTCTGAAATCTTTACTTTGCGGGAACACAACTATCATTGCGGTCTTCAACTCAGCTGGTTTTAGAAGTCCTAAGGTCCAGGTATAAACGGGGGGGGGGG
>NC_048410.1:25275523-25292868 GCF_013103735.1 Etheostoma cragini
GCGTTGCTGCCCCGAGACTCAGGAACAAGTAACCCCCCCCTCCCCGATTTAGATTGATTTTGATTGATAGATTAATTGGAAATGTCTTGCTGTCGACCGTGCGTGTGTGCCGCGCTTGTGCGTAACGTTTAGCCTACTGTTCTGATTGAGTATTAACCTAAACAATAAATCAGGTAACCTGGCTTTCATAACTCAGTGCCTAGCCTCTTACTGACATCACCGCACGGCACTGGTATAAGGGGACCACAAAGGTCTATATAAAAGCATCCAAAGAGCACCATGTCATGGGACCTTTTAAGTCTGAGCAGTTTTGGGATTGAGTCCAAATGGAGTTGTTTTATAGTGAGAGTGAAGAGTGATTCAGTCAATTCAGTCATTGGAATTAAGTTTACATCGGGCCTGTTGCATGAATGCACAGTAAAACAAACTGAGGCTGATTGATGATTTTACACCGCAGTAGACATACAGCTAAAACTAGGACAATAAAGCTGGACAAAGTTAAATTAGAAACAACTTCATGGACAGAGAGACAGTGCAGTAGGTTATTCACATACAAGATTATTTGCTTTGGTGTTTCAATGCACAGACAAAAAATGGCTAACAGAGTTTTTTTTTTTTTTTTAAACCATCACTGCGGGCTCTGGATTGGAATTAACTGGATGGATGTGTCTTTGTAATGTGTCACTAGCAGTCTGTCAGTACAACATGAGGTGATGTAGCACCCAGTACATTATCTTGGGAATTTTAAAGTCTGATTTAAAAAGATAAAGCAAAAGTCATGAAAATCAGGAATTAGTGTAAGGACAGCAGTCCACTCATAAATGACAGCGAGAATAAAGAGATGATAGTAGACTTTGGGAAGCAGCAGCCATTGCAATTGGTTTTAAATAGAATTGAACTTTTCAACGTTTTAGGTATTTTCTAAAATTAAGTTTTGATGGTGCTGCTTGGTGTCACTTGAAGCAAAGATTTTACCCAATATTCCTGCTAAGCGGTGCCTTTTCCTTTGACTGACATGCATGGCACAGTAATGGCAACTCTCATTTTTGTGTGAAGTTGCATTCCAAAGTGTTGCTTGACAATATATTTAACATATCCAAAATCGCTGGCATCTCCAAGCTGGCAGCTCTCACTTGGTGAGCGCTCATCACTTTTGAGTCCGATTCACATAGTGACAGGTATCTGACACAACACATTACAGCAGGAGGAGGGTGAGACCACAGCAGTGACACACTCCCATTTGTGCCAATGCTAGCGACATATTTATTTATCCTTGCTGTCACAGTGGACTCAAAGCGAACCAAAGACATGGGTGGCCTTGACAATGGAGATCTGCCGGGCATGAAAGATTAGGCCTGGGGTCTCGACATGGGAGGAGCAGGATACCTCAGGCGTATGGCCTGGGGCAGTGCAGACGGGTGCAGCCACACTGGAGAGAAAGGGGGCAAGGCAGCTGGGAGCCAGGCCGGGGTGCGGGCTCGAGGATAGCAGGTCTGGAATCAGGTTTGTTGCTAGCCTACAGAGATGCAGAGGAGGCTGAAATAATGCTGCCAATCACAGGTAGAAACTTCACCAGTCAGAGCACGGTACAGGGTATAGATGAGGCAGACAGATACAGGTTACAGGGTTATGGGTAAAGGTTCAGATGACTAGAAAGACAAATTAGTTGGAAATAGAGAAAGTCACGCAATCTGCACTTGCTGAAAGGCTCAATAGCTGGCACACAATCATAGGAGATTGTGATGATTGATTTGTTTCACATTAGGCCTGGGGTCTGAATATGTTTTATTACAAAAAATAAAGCTATGTATTTTGGCGCCCATCCATTTGCGCATACCCAAAGCATTCTGTCTGGCCAAGTGCACCCAAATAGCACCTTAGCACCATGTCTTTATTTGGCGGGGGTTGTCACGCTCAAAAAAATGTAACCACTCATTTAAAGACATCTCTTACACCCTGGAAGTCTATGGGGAAAAGTATTTGGGTCAGAGGGCATCACGTCAACGGCCTGGCGTTGCAATTCCAGCGCTTGGCCACTGTGATAAATTTGCTTCAAAGCCCAACTCCAAGCAACTTCCTGGGTGCTGGGCAGACCCCATAGCTTCCATGGGATCAGATACCATGTCCAAGTCTCCATTTACAGTTTTTCTTGAATGCTTTGATGCAACAGTCAACTCAAACTCCACATTTACTAAACAGTTAACACACAGGCCTAAACAGTGGCACTCATGGTCAAAATGACACATTTTGTTTGCAAAAGGCTCTAACTTTGCCAGAATATTTAAAATATGCAACAACAAAATAAAAATTACAGCACTTAGCCTATTACTGTACATAGCTTTTATGCCAGTGCCATTTGTTGTCAAATGTGCCTTCTTGTAAAGAATTGGATCCAGAATCAGAAATGCTTTGATGTTAATTTTATTGAATAAATTGATTCTTATTTTCAAACAGTGGCTGAAAACTGAAATAATGTAAATATTACATGAAATACATGTATAAGGAATTAAGAAAATACAAAAAAAATCTTTCACAGTAACGTATGAACATATATTACTGTAGAGTATAACAATTAGCCACTATTGATACTCAGTCTCTTCTGTCTTGACAATGGGGCCACATGGCCTCATCCACATCACATTCAATATCCTTCCTTGCATTGCACCAAAGGAAACATTTTCTTGCATGTCTGTTACAACTTTGACATTTCTCTTCACCTATTTCTTGGGCAGCAGGAGTCATTGCATTCAGCAAGGGCAAGAACCCCTCTATGGGATTCAAAAATGGGGCAGTTGCCGGAAGGAAGTGCATCATCTGAGTGTTTATTGCAAACCACTCATTGACAAGGCGAGAGTGGTGGAACGCCACATTGTCCTGGATTATGACTAAGAGTGGCATGCCAGGCCTCAACGGCCCTCTCTCCTCAGGTGGGATCAGCAATGCATGTAGTGCATCCAGGAATGTTATGAGGCGCTCTGTGTTGTATGGGCCAATAGTGGGGACATGGCATAGGACACCATCATTGATTGGAGATGGCAGCACACATGGTTCTGTTGGTGCCCCTCTGTCCTGGAACTGTGATAGTGAATGAAGACATGATGCACCCCCTCAGCTTAAAACAAGGTAAAATTACAATGAAAAGTGACTGCAGTTGACTCTAACTGCATGATATGACAAGGTATTACAGTATTGTAGTAATGTTTCCTTACCTCCACATAATGGCATCTGGCCTCCTTCACAACTTCAGATTCCTTTAAAATGGAACTGGAAAGAGCTGCTTCATGGCAATATGGTTCCTTCTCAGGATGTGGTCAATGGTGGTCACGCTCACGTTGATGTTCCTAAACATGCATTGGGGCCTCATTCATATCACTGCATAAATTCTATTCTGAAAGATTTTGTGTGCCAAAAAGTCAGAATTTTCGCACGCAAAAACATTCAAATTTTTAAAACCACGCGGCGCACACCTGTACAGACTCTTCTCATTATAGATATGGACCTGTGTTACCTAATGCCAAGGCCGTCCCATATTTGTCTTAATAAAGTCCCTATCAATCAATCAATGAATATTCCAGCCTTGTAATGGAGTCCTTGTTGACCAATGATGACAGTGATTGTGAGATTGAGGTGCTCTTGCTAAATCTTCGAGCAATGCCAAATCTGCCATGCTGTGGATTGGTTGCTATACACAGGCCATTGGGAACTGTACGGCTATTTATGGTCACAATAGATTAATTAAGTCCAATAAACTGGTAGTGGATTGTAGTCATATTGGCTTCATCAGGGTCATTAAGTGGTGCAGGTGTTTTGGATGCAGGCTCTTCATCTTACTTTATCCATGTGATATATTTCATGTAACGATCAGAGGTCAGTTAAATGCAGTCCACCTATGGACCGGTACGCACCATCACACACATGGTCAAAAGGTTGTGGAAAATTCTTTTATAAATTCTTACTTTTGCAAGGAATGTTGCTACCACAAATTTCACTCTTTCACGCAATCTTTTCTTGCGTAACGATGAATGAATGAGGCCCCCGATCTGCAATCACTAGTGCCCTGATTTCATGCAGCTTAATGGCATGTTTGCCATAACCATGTTCACAACAGCTGCCTCCTGCTCCGCACTAAAAATTCTCCCTGTACCACCAGAGAATGGTAGCCTTTGGATTCTATAAAGAATACAAGTAATGGGGATGAGGGAACAATTACATAAAGTGTATCACTGAAGATATTTCTGCATACACTTTACAGCAACTGATTTCCTGTCAAAAACTTCGGACAAAGGATGCAACAGTGTTTCTGTTCAGAACAGGTTGGACTCTTTGTCCAGCCTCTCTAAGTGAAGGGCCATGATTGATAACGTGATCATTAAAAGTTGCCCGCATTTCATCAGAAACCCAAGCCCTTACACCTACGTATACCTCCAACTCGCACTCAGACTCCTCTTCCCTGACCCCTCTACCTCTTCCTCTCACTTGCATCTGCCTTAGACCTCTCCCATTCATGCTGTCAAAGAACAACACAGACTCTGCACCTTTCACGGCCTGCAGACTGATTGCTTATAAAAGATTTGTGTGAAGTTGTGTCCAACAGGTGCTTCAGTGATTTCATACTGATGTAGGTTATTTCTAATAGTTAGAAACAGATGGTTTCTGTTTGGTTACCATAGCTAAAACAATAGAGTTTGGACTTCTAGAATGACATCCGTGTTAACTGCAAAAGAAAACAGGTGAGGGGAGGGGGAGGTCAAGTGATAGAATGGCAGGGAAGTCTGAGGGCATCTGGTGGATGGATGGAGGGATGGATGGAGGGAGGGAGGGATGGATGGATGGATGGATGGAGAATCCAGAGGGCTGGGGAAGTGTGAAGTTGTTGAAGTTAAAGACAGAGAGGCAGAATGGGAAAGGCAGTACTGAAGCAGACTGTGACATTCTGCGTCTGATACTTTCTTTTCTCTTCTCTTTTCTATCCAGTACATTTCTGCAGCCTGATTTCCAGAATGGAGTTTTGACAGAGCAGCACAGCATGTAGCAAGGTGCCTCTAGCAATATAAAAAGCTACTTTTCATCTGAAATGTGTCCTCTGTGGTTTTTTTTGCTGGCATGTTGTACATCCAATGACACAGCTAAGTCCTTTCATGTGTATCAGTAGCACAGTCTCTGGTGTTTGAACAATTATTTGCTAAGCTGTTGGAAAGTGGGAAAGAAAATCTTTTCATACAAACATGATATTTTGGCTACAGAAATAAGTAGGGAGAAAGTGTCATTTTCCATCCCTGTCTGTTTTCTTTTTAAACGTGTGGGATCACTGCTTCCTTCTTTGTTTTGCTCGGGTGTGATTCATAAGCTGCAGGCTCCTTAACAAACCTGGCAGTTGTTGGCATGCAAACACAAAATGGTGGGCAGTCCACAGCTGCTCTTTGCTGGTCAATGAGCATATTCAGAGTGACATCTAGATCAATACAGAGTGTACACCGCTCTGTGCCAGGTAAACTTCTTTAGAGCCCTTCAGGAGTTCTGGGGAGGTTTCAGCTCACATTATTTGCTGAGAGTCTTAGTGAGCTGAAGGTTTCTTTGTCTACTCTCTGGAAAACATATTTGTTACAATTATATTCTTTAGGATTATATTTCTCTTTGTAAAGAATATAACTTAAGATATTCTTTATAGCATGATATAGCTTACACCTATTGTCATTTCCAGCCACTGGGGGACCATAAGCAGGCTGGGGGAACGCATATTAATGCTAAAAAAAAAACACAAATTGTAGTTTTTATGCCATGGGACATTTAAAACAGGATTGTAAGTGGTGTATAAATTTAAAAATAAAGAAATTAACCAACAGAATAAGTTGTTTAACGACACATTGGACAGAATGACATTTGGCCGTGCTTACAAATCACTGATGAAAAGGGAATCTCTGAAGGTAAATATGGTGCAAAAGGTGAGAGCTTGTAGAATACCATGTGAGAACTTGGACTTGTAAAAATAAAAGTTGAACTTGCAAAAAAATATTCGCACTGTTGCTTGCTCTGGAGGAAACTACTAGAACTGTTGGGTCCTTGTAAATTCTGGAGTGTGGTCTATCTGTATAGTGTCTTGAGATAACTCTTGTTATGAATTGATACTATAAATAAAAATTGAATTGAATTGAAAATTGAATTGAATTGAATGTGAACTGAATTGGAAGTCACACACAAAAAAAAAACTTGTAAAAAAGAAATCTGAACTTGTAGATTTAAATTTGCACTTGTAGAAAATATTCACAAATGTGTAGATTGATATTTGCATGAACACAATGACAAACAAAATGTAGTGCAACATTTACTTGTGCACTTTTTTATCCCTCTGGTTCATTTTCCATCATAACCACAACCGCAACATTTCTTGTGATAAATTTTGTGCAAAACTAATTTGTACCTGTGAACTTAGTCTGTGGAGCTCTGAGCCAACAGAACGGCCGGGGACAGCACGGTTTCTATCTATCTTTCCGGCTTTTTTATGTAGCGTGGAAGCTAGCGTTAGCTAACCAGCAGCCAGCCTGCTACTAAATAAATACATTTTAATTATCTTAACACTTTCAGTCAAATTGAAACACTGGCGGTAAGGTCCAGGGTCCTGCAGCTGCTGACGGAGCGCCATCAGTGGGGCTCGGCCCGGAAACGTTGCTAGAAAGCTTCGCTGGCGACCTTGAACTGATCTGATCCGCTCCAGCGGGACACGGAGAGCCGGGGATTAGGTCGCTGCTACTGAGTTGTGGTTGTGATGGAAAATGGACCTGAGAAAAAGATTATACACGCTTGCAGCTGTCATTGTGTTCATGCAAATGTCGATCTACACATTGGTAGATATTTTCTACAAGTGCAAATTTCAATTTAACAGTTAACATTTTTTTTTCATGCTCTTGTGTTTTTTTCTTTGTGTGACATCAAATTCAGATCACATTTGTGAAATTTTATTTTTACAAGTGCAAATTTTAACATACAAGTTTAGATTTTTTTTTTTGTGTCAATTCTTACATAGTAAGCCACAAGCTCTCACCTTTTGCCCCATGTTTACCTACAGAGGAGTCGGTGTTATGATGTCTCAGAGCTATAATTAAGGTTTAGTTAGGTCACATTTAGGGAAAGAGCATGGTTTATGTTAAAATAAGCACTTAGTTACATTTAGAAAACAAAACTCTTGATTGGGATAAAAATAACTACTTATATAGTGCATTTTGGTTAGGGGACCTTTGTCACAATGATAAAAATAATAACCACTGGGTTAAGGTTGGCGAGGGTGGGGGTCCTGAGTCTTGTAGGTTTATAAAATACATTGAACTTTGTCATTTTACTTCAGCATCAATGGAGCAAAAGTTCTATTACTGGGGAAATATTGCCATCTATAGGTCTGCCCTAACATTGTAATGGCGTGCGTGTGTGTGTGTGTGTGTGTGTGTGTGTGTGTGTGTGTGTGTGTGTGTGTGTGTGTGTGTGTGTGTGTGTGTGTGTGTGTGTGTGTGTGTGTGTGTGTGTGTGTGTGTGTGTGTGGTGGGGGTTTGTGGCTTTATGGGGACAAAATGCTGGACCCTACAAGTTTAAAGGGCTGTTTGAGGGTTAAGACTTGAAGGGTTAAGGTTAGGGTAAGGGGCTAGGGAATGTATTATGTCAATGACAGGTCCCCACAAAGAAAGGGCCACCTGTGTGTGTGTGTGTGTGTGTGTGTGGAGGGGGGTTCGTTCAGTCGTGTCACCTTCAAGCTTGCTAGCTCACCAGCTTCTGGGGCCTGAGAGGGTGAGAGAAGTTAAGAAGAGAAGAGGAGCAAAGGAAGCAGAGGTGCCAGGAGCAGATGTGAGATAATATTGCATTTAATCTTTTTTGAAGCCTATTGATAGGATCAGAAATCTTTATACTTTTCTTTGTTTTCTTAATTATTTTTTCAAACAAGACAATTTCCAGGGGTACATGGGTAGAGATAATAGAGTGAGAGAAGTTAAGAAGCAAATAGGAACCGAGTGACCAGTAGATCAAATAAATTGCAGTAAGGCTTGGATAGATATCTAACATAATTGAGTAAATGGCCTTTAGTTGGCCAAAAATGGAAGTTTAAGTATTGAAGACCATATTTACTTGACATTTTATGGGATCCTGATTTGCAATTACAGCAGCCCAGATTATTATGGCATTTAGATTCAAATGTAACAGATGTACTTTCTATACTATACTTTGTCAGCTAAACATTCATTATGCCATCTCCAGCATAGTATAACAAAACTGTTCTTTGTGTCCCATGACAGGGTGCTCTTTAGATGGTTATATGTAGGCCTTAGGTGACCCAAATACCATATCTGAAGTCTCTTTTACACAGACATTAGTGGTCCCCCAATACCATATCTGAAGTCTCTTTTACACAGACATTAGTGGTCCCCCAATACCATATCTGAAGTCTCTTTTATACAGACCTTAGTGGTCCCCTAATACTGTATCTGAAGTCTCTTTTATATAGATCTCAGTGGTCCCCTAATACTGTATCTGAAGTCTCTTTTATATAGATCTTAGTGGTCCCCTAATACTGTATCTCAAGTCTCTTTTATATAGACCTTAGTGGTCCCCTAACACTGTCTCTGAAGTCTCTTTCACAAAATTCAGCCTTGGTGCAGAATTACAGCCACTAGAACCAGTCCCACAATGAGCTTTCCTTAGTATGTGACATTTCTAACCCTAACCATATCTTTTGAGGAGGTGAGGGGGGGGGGGGGGGGAAGGTGGAGGCTGGGGGTGTGGCCTTGACAAACCTTGCCCGTTTGCTTGTTGGAAAGCGATGATATTTCTTTGTCATGGGTTGGCCAAATTCACTGGTATGGAAAAGCAGAGAAAAGGGAGGTAACCTGGAACATTGCCCCTTATGAGGTCATAAGGTGGTGATTTTCTTAAAGTCAGCGCAAGATACCCAGGGCATTTCTAGCCACTGGGGGACCATAAGCAAGCTGGGGGAATACATATTGATGTTAAAAAACCTCGTCAATTTAAATTTTTATGCCACAGGACCTTTAAGACTGGATTGTAAGTCCATCCACCACTGTAGACTGTAGTGTGCCGCAAAAAAAGGATGTGTCAAAGCAAAATGTTAAAATTTTCCTTTTTTGGGGTTTAGAGGCCCCACTGTTCTCTGCAGCCAGAGAGCCTGCTGGGGTTAACGCATCTTCATGTTTAAAAACCTCATAAAGTGACATTTTCAAGCCATGGGACCTTTAAGGGTAGTAATGTTGTTTATACCAAATTCCTACCCTACCTATGTCCTGTAACATTGTAAGAGTAGTAACGTCAGACAATGTTTGAACCCTTTTTAGGTGACAGCAGTGAAATGAGTCTTTCTCAACATTTGCTGTGTACTGGTTTCAGAATGATGAAGACAGGTGGAGTTCGATTAGATAAGAAATAGGATGTTGGCTCTACAAGATGATTTTTTTGCCTTTGCAACTGTCATGTTTTTTGTCAAATGATACACAGATTTGTCTCAAATGACTTAAAAATAGAGGGTTTCTGCTGTCAATGGCAGAATGTTTACACCGTCTGGCTGGGAATGACAATAAATGAACAGCAGCCTCCTGTTTCAAATCCTATGTTTTCTTACCCATCCATCCACCCTGACCTCCTCCTTCTGCAGACTTTGTGGATCTATAATCATTTTGTTGAAATCACTGATACTTTTGTCTTTCTTGGGAGGACAGTTTCAAATTACTATGTCAGTGAATTGGTTTTTATTAGTTCAACAAATGTCCAGATGGGATTTTACCTCCTAATTAATTCTTGCTAACCTGTCAGAAATTGTTCTCACCGTAAACTTTTTAAAGTTTTGGATTCTTATTGCCTGCAGTCTTGTGACAAAAGCTATGGGCAGAGCCTTTGCCCTATCCTATGTTTGTCTTGCAATGGATAGGAGAAATCTATTCCTAATCGTCAGCAAAACAAGTTTGTGGAAAAGATAGCCTGCCTCGATGAAATTGGGCTCATACTGAGAGGTAATACAGTAGCGCTAACTGTCTTCATTTCATTATAGAACATGAAACCTTAATGCAACAGACTTAAAATTAATATTAAGGCTGAAATCTATTGCAAACTCTCAAGCAGAAATACATTTCTATGTATTATTAGGAAATTGGATTTAGTTGGTCCGAAACTGCATTTGATCCTTACTGAAAACTAACTCTGTAAATTTCCACATTCAGTTCTCACAACTCAATTTCAGTTACTTGTATATGTCCATGGTTACTGAGACACATAGCCGGTTGTTTAGGAAGACTAGTGAAGTGCAGATTCACACACCTGTCTGTGTACGTTTTATCATTTGGACCCAATTAGCCTCCCCCCCCCATGACCCTGTGAAATAGATGGATGCAATATGTGTCCTTGTACTCCTATTTATGTAATGGTAATATTTAAATGTATTCTTTTGCAGTGTTGGAAAGTAACTTAATTGCAAAACCTAAGTACTGTACGTGGGTGTGTGAAAGCAGGACTTGTGGTGTCTGGGTGGGGGGTTCTGCTCCTTTTTCCATCTGCCACAGAAGTGGGAAACTTAAGACTCTTTTTGCTTACCACTACAAGACAAGTCAGTTGACATCTGAGAGAGTTCCCCTAATATATTCTTAAACCTTTTGGAATCGTTTTTTTTTTTCTTTTCTTCCTGCCTCCAAATCTCATGAATAAAGCATAGAGCTCACTCAGCATCTGAGTGGCATGGAGGGTGGAGGCAGTGGCCAGGTCCCATCCATCACTGTCAACTTACACACAGATGCACACACACACAGGTTTGTCAGTAGCACACAAGGTGATAGGAGTGTTGGGATGGGGATACAGGGGATATATAAGAGGGTACATTTCTCTCAGGGAGGATGGAGAGGGAGCATTTAGTGGGAAAATATCTTGAGATATCATTCGGAATAAGATGAGAAACCTCAGAGGCTGCAGGCAACATCTCTGCAGGGCTGACACTGAAAAACAAAAACGAAAGAACGCTGAGCTGAGCTGCACTGAAGTTTTGCGGGGATGACAAAAATGATTGACTCTGTAGGATACATTTTCTCAATTTCTCAGGTCAAAATTAGCTTTCTTACAATTTGTTCGCTTTTTTTTTTTAAACTACAAGATGACAGTTTGCAGGTGTGTCAATAGCAAACTGTCACAAGTAGTAAAGTGACTGGTTGAATTGATGTTTTTCAACATATGTAGAATACACTTACATTTTGTAATAGTAAAATAAGAGAAAAGCAGCAGCTAAAAAAATACAAATGGATGATACACTGATTTATCATTGTTGATTAATTGCTGAATCTGTGATTTAAGGTGTGGGAGTAGAAGGGTTAAATGTTATGCTGCACTGATAGAAATATCAGCCTTACAGAGGGAGATAGATGCTCTAGCCCACATGTGTCAAACTCAAGGCCCGCGGGCCACATCCGGCCCGCCATACAATTACATCCGGCCCGCGTGATCATTTTATTTATCTGTTTTTAATTGCCCTGTGATATGACGCCCAAAACTACAAATCCCATGATGCAGTGCAATAGCCGCCAACGGCAAGCCGCGGTTCAAGTTTGCGGTCTACAACGCTAATATCAAATCAAAGCCCTGCTCTAGCCCAAAGGTGCACCCCTGGTCCTTTTAACGAACATTTTAGCAATTGTTTTTAGTCAATGAACACTCTTAAGGGACAAAAAACTAAGAATATTGCCGCAATTAAAACACAGGTGCAAAGAGCACTTCACAGTCGTTTTGTATTCAGCAGAACCAAACCACAACAGAGCACTGAAACAAAAGTACTACATCATTTCCTTGACTTTCTTTATTACCTCACAACTGTACCTTACTTGATTCCATGAATCAGTATGTCTCCTGGATTTCAACAGCTCTGTCACTGCAGTCTATTTGGATTTGTATCAGCCAGTTACACACAATTACGGGCCCTATCCTGCACCTGGCATTGCGCAGCCTGATGCAAGTGGCTTTGCTATTTTAAGACCGTCCAGCCGGTCGTTTAAATTGTAAATGCACCTGCGCCCATGGGCGTGCTGGTCTAACAGGGAGGTGTGTTCAGGTGCATTCTGGGTGTATTGCTATCTTGAGGCAGCAGAAAGTGATTGCGCCATTGACCAACAAAAACCTGGTCTGAAGTCAATAACGCAGCATTCATTGTTATTTTAACAGCGCATTAGTAAAATGTGCATAGGCTTATGCACAGCGCACACACACTATGCTTGTTGCACACACAGGGACGCACACCATGCTTGTTACAAACACACACACAGCGGCAGCACACAAACATGCAGAAGATCAAAAATAAATAAAAATGTATTACAATGTGAAAGAGCGCTTTCACTTCACGCAAGAGCAGATCAGTTTCTTCTCTCCTACCTGCTCAGCAAATCCTCCATCACAACAGCAATGCTCCAGGGTCCAAACGTGCTTGGCTTTTAAAGGCAATGGGAGAGGACCTCTGATTGGTTGATTGCATGTCATCCCCAGACACACCTATGATTAATGAAGACGCTAAGAACAACCCTTTAGGACCATGCACCTGGCATAGAGACCCTTAAACTATCAAAAGTGGATTTGTACTCGCCAAAAAAAGTGCCCGCGCCAGGCACTTGAAACACTTTGTTTGCAGCATTCATTATGTCAAAGGAGATTGGATGCTGACATCTTTTCCAACGTGTTTAGAAATTTGAAGAACCAAAAAGATCACCCAGATATGTTTTGCAGTTGGCGTCATTCAGTAAATCTGCCCCAAACCTTTGGTGCTTTATTACTATATCGTCTATTTATATAAACGTGGTGAATCCAAGATGGCTCTCCCTCCTGAAAGGCCAATGCCATTCTGGCCCCTAACTTGGTTCTTTTGATTATGTCTGGTTTATACTTTGTTCACGTTACAGGTGGTTAGTTAAAATTAGACTTAGACTTCACTTTACTAATCCTTTTGGGATAAGTCCCGCAAGGAAATGGAAATTTCCAGCATCCGTTTTAGCAAGAAAAGAAAAATGACAGTATAAAGCTTACAAGAAAAGCAGAAATAAAAATAATAATAATAACAACATTAGTAACATTAAATGGTAATTTTGTTATTTTTTAATCTGGACCCTATTTTCCCATTAATCTGTGTCTAAGTGACTAATTTGAACTAAATTGTTTGAAATAAGTTGTCAGCCATGACCCAGGCTGTAGTAAACCTATAGGGCAAATGTTCGCCGTCAGTTTCCCTGTGCTGTTTTTGCCACTGAGAGGCTCAGAGTTTTGTGTCTGACAACATTACAGAAAGGATCCCTGTAGAAATAGACCTTTTTGTTTAACATGAAACAGCCCAAAATCGCCATCACTTAGTCTCCCTAGTCAATGCCAGACCTTACTCCACAGCTGAGGAAGAATGTCTGGCTAATCCACACAGCATTCTTGGATGGGAGAAAAACATGCTCTGGTTTAATGGCATTTCTTTAAACCAATCACAATCGTCTTGTGCTAAGCTAAGCGGCGTGCCAGTCGCTAATGTTTCCTCTGCTAAATAGTATCAGGAAGGAACTTGTTTTGGTGGAAACGTTTTTTTTGGTTGTGCAACAGAAAACTCAGATTGGACAGATAGTCTAGCTAGCTGTCTTGATTTACCCTGCAGAGATCTGAGGAGCAGTTAACCCTAGTCCTCAGAAATCCACCGGAGGTTAAAATTACAACACAAAGGAAGCCCTAGGCAACAGATATCTGGCATAAAGGAATGAAATCCAGTGGATTTTCCATTGGCAACGGAGCAATCCCGGAAGTGGAACGTTGTGGATTTGGACTAGCTATCACCAAACTCTTAAACAGTAGGCCCGCCCAGTTTCAGCAGCAAGTTTAGTAAACACTCTGAGTTATTTAACCCTGAGATGAGGTAAACTCTGGGTTTTCTGTTTCAGAAAGGGAGGTTAATCAAACCCGAGAGAGAGGGGGAACTCCAGCCTGTTTCAGAAAGAGAGGTAACTTCACCTCAGAGTCAGTTACTATGGTAACTGAGCCTGTAAACCTTACCTGGTCGGGAGCAGGTTTTCTTCTCTCAGTGTCCTACCTCTGACACAACACTCTTTCATTTCCTCATTCATTCATTCAATGTTGGAACTTTCTACTTCTTACATTTTACAAAATTGGCTCGTTACTTTAGTTTCAAATCAATTCAGTGGAGTTACCGTTATTATTTTTCACGTCAAGACCAAATTCGATCTAATTGGATGGGAATACACATTGCACTTGACAACCCTATATGACTCGACAGAATCATTGTGGCTTGATGGCGCTAATGTTAGCACATAGTAGTATGAATGCCGATGTGGTAGAAAATGAAGAAAAAAACAGAGATCCCACAGACAAGCAGCAAGACAATCATCCTCGGCCTTATCTGAGAGAGATGTTTGAGATAGTAGGCATCAAGAAAACCTCCTGGCCAATGTGCTTGGGAACTTCTTAATTAATGTCTGTTAATTCATATTTTATCCTTTACTAGAAGCCATATTTCAGCGCGCGCACACACACACACACACACACACACACACATACATGTAGATTCCTTTAAATGTTAAGGGGAATATTAAAAAAAGAGGAACTGGATCTGTAAATTTTCACAGAATCACACCTGAATTCATGTATTGCTGCTCAGTCAGAATCGTATTAACCTGGAGTCCCAGTCTCTGTCACAATAATCATAGATGGCCTATTGGCACACATCTATATAAAACGTAGTCAACGGCACTTGAAGAGCCTTTTTTACGATGCCCACTGAAGTTTCTCAGCATGCTCTCTAGTAACGTGTGTTGTCCGGGTAGGTCTCCATAAAAATTGATTGTCATCCACAAGCCTTTTTTTACTTTAAGTTAATTTCCAAGCCTGTACTTTGTTACTTTTACTTGAGTAAAGAAGCTAAATGAGAACTTACGCTTTTACCAGAGTATTTTTTAACTCAACTATCTGTGCTTATACTTGAGTACAGAAAGTCATTATAAAACGTTATTTTTTTCTCAAAACGTGGCATGTCCTTTTGTTCCTTTTTGGACGATCCCGTTGATAAAGAAGATGTATTACTTTGCAGGGAATTAAAAATTTGCTACATATACTCATTTCCACAGATCATCCTACCTACTTGAGTGGTATGTTTTTCTTCCCAGTCCATCAGCTATGTACAGTAGCCTGCAAACCCTTATCCATCCTCACATAACTAACGTCACCCATCGTGGACATGCTCTTACATCCCAGCACATTCTTCATGTCACATAAATTTTTTTTGCAAACGGCAGTTTTCTTTACAACATTGGCGATGCAAGCACATTAGTAAAACCATTGCATAGGAAAGCGCCAAACCAGTAAGAGACATTAAAAAGTAGTTCCACATTATTGCAGGTGAATGATGTAAACCCTATTATAATTCTATTAATGATGGTTCTGTAGCCTCAGAATGTGATTAGTAGGCTTTTTCGCCTGCAGGATTAAACCTAAATGAAAGGATCATAGATTCAATACTACTTCACCAGTAATATTATACTTGTGATTAAATATGTTAATAGAATATTGGATCTCATGCATTTACTCTACCTGAGAAAAACTTGCTGTATGTGCGCGTGAGTATTTCCGCCGACAAGTTTCTTTTGTGGTTGTTACCATGGTGAATTGTAGTATCATGGCTTCATTCATGCCGTCTTTTTGTAGTGGTGGTGCACGCGCTTCAACCTACTCTGAGTTGATTGAACCATCCTAAATCAGCTGTTCTGGAAGTTAAAACTCAGTTTCCCATCTCAGGGTAAATTAACTCAGAGATCAGGTTTAGACTCAGTTTGTAAACCTCCTCCATCCAGTCCCCAACAGTGGCAAAAACAATATCACATTTAACAGTTCTAAGAGCCTTTAAAGCTTTAGTGTGTAACTTTTTGACATTAATAAACGTCCGTTTCATTCAGCAGTGCCAAATGAGTTGCTTGAAAGGTAATCGAGACTATTAGCTCAACATAACTCTCTCTGGATTTCTCAGTATGGCTATGTTCAGAAGATTGTGGCGTCCGGCAACCTTGCCTGCAGAAACTCAAGGGAAGATAATGACCTCTTCTGAAGAGTCCATGTTTTTGCCTACTCCTTGCCTACTAGCAATTGCTTGGGGGAGGGGTTAGGGCTTACTTGGAGTTCCCCAAGGGGGGGGGGGACAGAAACTAAGTGTAATGACAGGTAGTTACCTAAAGGTGTCATTGTTCTAGCTTAGGCTTAAGGGAGCCGAAGAATAACAGGACAGGAAGTGGAGGTATGTTCTTGCACGTTGAAAAGCTAATAAACCGAGCCTCAACTGAACTCACGTGTGGCCGTCTTCTAAGATTATTTATGCCTGTAAAATATATCAACAGACATTACACTAAGCGCTATAGGTTTAAATTCTGTGGCTAATATGTAATTTTGGGGTGATGTTGGTTGAGTTTGATTAAATCAATGTTGAACAGAACCAAGACGCTTAAGGTGGTCATAATTTGCCAAGATCTTTTTTTATGGCAAGAACATGGAGGGTGTGAGAGCACTACAGACCAGTTCTCTCCATCGAGGCAAAGGCAGCCACCGTGGCTGTTGACAAAGGCTGGCTGATGGGCTGGGGGAATACATGGACCACTTGGCAAATAAAAGAATAAGGACACTGACCCACTGAAGTTGCCAGGGCAAGGTGTGTTGTTCTGCTTTTACACAGACTGCTGTTCTGCCCTTTCGTCTCTTTACCAGGGCACTAAGACTGCAGCTTTACATGTGGAGAAAGGCCAAGAGCTTGTCTACTTGACAACTGCAGCCTGTTTCTAGCTTCCCCTGAATATATCACAGTAATGTGTTAAGACTACACAAGTAAGTGATGCTCAGTAACAATGTCTGACCTATCAAAACATTTAACCATCTCATATCTTCTGGCATCTTCTGGGGGGCTGGCATCTCCCTTAGAGATAGAGTGAGAAGGAGTAGAGCTGCTGCTCCTTCATGTCAAAAGGACCCAGTTGAAGTGGTTTGGGCATCTGGTAAGGATGCCTCCTGGGCGCCTACCTAGGGAGGTTTTTCCAGGCACGTCCAGCTGGGTGGAGGCCCCGGGGAAGAACCACGACTAGGTGGAGGGATTATATCTCCAACTTGGCCTGGGAACGCCTTGGTATCCCCCAGTTGGAGCTGGTTAATGTGGCTCGGGAAAGGGAAGTTTGGGGTCCCCTGCTGGAGCAGCTGCCCCCGCGACACAACCCTGGATAAGCGGACAGAGATTGATATGGAGTAAGAACACTATCAAAAAGATGTATGCGTAACTTTATGTATTCATATTCATATTTTTACATTCATAT